>NC_044355.1:2292500-2461837 GCF_007364275.1 Archocentrus centrarchus | reverse complement strand
GTCGGCCTTCTCAATATGAAGGTGTCAATTTTCGATTTCCACGCCTGCTATTTGAACGAACTTGTCCTAGGGCATTTCACCCAGTGACACCAAATTGGCTCCAGATCATCTACACAAGTAGCCCATCAAAGTTATTCAGGGTTTTGTAGAATATTGAACGGTGTTGCCATGGCAACCCTCTGAATTTGGACTTTTTTCAATTTCAAATTCACAGAGATTCTAAACATCAGCCCCTGGGCTGTGCTTTCTCTATGTACCTGAAAATGTGCCTGCTGATGTAAAATGCTAACATCTACAAAAAAGTCTCTTGGACCGATAGCCGAAAACCAACAGGAAGTCAGCCACGTTCACTTTAAAGTGTCATTTTTGCAGCATTTTTCGCTTTTCCAGGCCTTTTTGCCTCAACTCCTCCTAGGGCATTTGACCCAGTGAGACCAAAATGGCTCCAGATCATCCACACAAGTAGCCCATCAAAAGATATTCATGGTTTTGTAGAATATTGAACGGTGTTGCCGTAGCAACCCTCTGAATTTGGACTTTTTTTCCATTTCAGGCCCAGATAGGTTCTAAACATCAGCCCCAGGGCAGTGCTTGGTCTGTGTACCTGAAATCGTGCATGCTGAAGTAACATCCTAAGACGTACAAAAAAGTCTCTTGGACCGATAGCCGAAATCCAACAGGAAGCCTGACATGTTCTAATTAAGGTGTCATTTTTGCAGCATTTTTCACATTTTTCAGGCCTGCTATTTGAATCATCTTCTACTACAGCTTTTCATCCAGTCACACCAAAATGGCTCCAGATCATCTACACAAGTAGCCCATCAAAAGATATTCATGGTTTTGTAGAATATTGAACGCTGTTGCCGTAGCAACCCTCTAAATGTGGGATTTTACTCATATACCACAGTGCACCAAATTGTTACATCTCTGACATACATTGTCCGATCTGCCTCAAACTTCACAGGCTTAATGGGAGGGTAAGGGAGCCTGGACACACCCCTCTATCAGCTTTGTTTCACACTCATAACGCCACCTAGTGGCAACAGGAAATCAGTAGGACACTGATACTCATCATCCTATGGTCATTACAGTTTCATTGATGGCTGCAGGCATTACATAGAGCATTGTGACATATTAATTAGTGGGCACTCACCGACGCCACCTAGTGGAAGCGGGAGACGATCGACGCGAAGTACGGCTAGCCTGCTGAGCCGTCAGCAGCCGGGTGAGCCAGCTACTCTCTCGTCTGCGAGAACCTCCGAGCGCGGTTCGGCTGGAGCGTGCCACGGGTCGACGCGCGGCTTGGCTGGAGCGCGCCAGGGGTCGACGCGCGCCGGGTGCGAGGGCCCGCTCATCGCCGCTTGCGGCTTTAATTATTATTATTTTTTTTATTATTATTCAGGCAAATGAATTGGCTTTTTGGGGGCTTTATCATATTCAAAAACTCATGAAACTTTGCACATGCGTCACACCTGGTGAAAATTTAAGTATTTTAATGGGCTCGGGCAAGGGCGCGCCCAAATGGCTCGCTAGCGCCCCCTAAACTGGAGCCCCACCGCTGTGTTTCACGTACATGAATGAAACTTCATACACATGTATATCATGTCCAGGCGCACAAAAAATCCTCTTGGAGCCATGCCCTAAACCCAACAGGAAGTCCGCCATTTTGAATTAATTATGCAAATTTGGCGATTTGCAGCCCTCACACTTTTTCTAATAACTCAGAGGTTTTAGACGTTATCATCTTCATATTTGGTTTGTCTAACCTACACCCCCAGGGGAATCTAAATCTCGAAAATGGTGAGTTTTTGCCAAGGGGGAGGGGTCCTTATGCCCCTTTGAACTTTGATCATTCGCCATGAAATTTTGATTGCCTCTCATTCATACCTACATGATCCAATGTGCATCAAACTTCTCCAGTAGGATGAGGGTGCCCCCCTGCACACATACATATGACAATATTTAATATCAGTCGCAGCGCCACCTAGTGGGAACAGGAAATGTCATATTTTACACTTGGAGGTCCAGCTCCAAGGTGGTTTAGCAGAACCATCTCAAATTTCACCTGGAAAGCCTTAAGAAGTTGGACTTACTGTGTTTTCAAAACTGTGAGTTTTTGACAAAAGGGCGTGACCCTTATGGGACGGCAAAGTTCGATGATTCGCCATGAACACAAAAATGGCTGTAACTCAAAGCCAACTTGCCCAATCTGGCTCAAACTTCAGTGGTGTGATAAGCATGCTGCCCTGAACACACTCATATGCATAAAGTCCATAAACGTTAGAGCGCCGCCTAGTGGCAGCTCGGAATATCTTAAAATAGCAAGTTTTTTGAGTAGCCCCGGAGCTACGTTTTATCTACATGTATGAAAATGTACATGCTCATGTAACATACTAAGACGTACAAAAAAGTCTCTTGGACCCATACCCTAAACCCTACAGGAAGTCGGCCATCTTCAATTGAAGGTGTCAATTTTTGCGATTTCCACGCCTGCTATTTGAACGAACTTGTCCTAGGGCATTTCACCCAGTGACACCAAATTGGCTCCAGATCATCTACACAAGTAGCCCATCAAAAGTTATTCAGGGTTTTGTAGAATATTGAACGGTGTTGCCATGGCAACCCTCTGAATTTGGACTTTTTTCAATTTCAAATTCACAGAGATTCTAAACATCAGCCCCTGGGCTGTGCTTTCTCTATGTACCTGAAAATGTGCCTGCTGATGTAAGATGCTAACATCTACAAAAAACTCTCTTGGACCGATAGCCCAAACCCAACAGGAAGTCAGCCACGTTTACTTTAAAGTGTCATTTTTGCAGCATTTTTCGCCTTTTTCAGGCCTTTTTGCCTCAACTCCTCCTAGGGCATTTGACCCAGTGAGACCAAAATGGCTCCAGATCATCCACACAAGTAGCCCATCAAAAGATATTCATGGTTTTGTAGAATATTGAACGGTGTTGCCGTAGCAACCCTCTGAATTTGGACTTTTTTTCCATTTCAGGCCCAGATAGGTTCTAAACATCAGCCCCAGGCAGTGCTTGGTCTGTGTACCTGAAATCGTGCATGCTGAAGTAACATCCTAAGACGTACAAAAAAGTCTCTTGGACCGATAGCCGAAATCCAACAGGAAGCCTGACATGTTCTAATTAAGGTGTCATTTTTGCAGCATTTTTCACATTTTTAAGGGCCTGCTATTTGAATCATCTTCTACTACAGCTTTTCATCCAGTCACACCAAAATGGCTCCAGATCATCTACACAAGTAGCCCATCAAAAGATATTCATGGTTTTGTAGAATACTTGAACGGTGTTGCCGTAGCAACCCTCTAAATGTGGGATTTTACTCATATACCACAGTGCACCAAATTGTTACATCTCTGACATACATTGTCCGATCTGCCTCAAACTTCACAGGCTTAATGGGAGGGTAAGGGAGACTGGACACACCCCTCTATCAGCTTAGTTTCACACTCATAACGCCACCTAGTGGCAACAGGAAATCAGTAGGACACTGATACTCATCATCCTATGGTCATTACAGTTTCATTGATGGCTGCAGGCATTACATAGAGCATTGTGACATATTAATTAGTGGGCACTCACCGACGCCACCTAGTGGAAGCGGGAGACGATCGACGCGAAGTACGGCTAGCCTGCTGAGCTGTCAACAGCCGGGTGAGCCAGCTACTCTCTCGTCTGCGAGAACCTCCGAGCGCGGTTCGGCTGGAGCGTGCCACGGGTCGACGCGCGGCTTGGCTGGAGCGCGCCAGGGGTCGACGCGCGCCGGGTGCGAGGGCCCGCTCATCGCCGCTTGCGGCTTTAATTAGGGCCCGAGCACGAACTGTGCGAAGGCCCTATTGTAATTGCTTCGTTTATTATTTTTTTTTTTTTTTTTTTTTTTTTTTATTATTATTATTATTATTTTTTTATTTTATTATTATTATTCAGGCAAATGAATTGGCTTTTTGGGGGCTTTATCATATTCAAAAACTCATGAAACTTTGCACATGCGTCACACCTGGTGAAAATTTAAGTATTTTAATGGGCTCGGGCAAGGGCGCGCCCAAATGGCTCGCTAGCGCCCCCTAAACTGGAGCCCCACCGCTGTGTTTCACGTACATGAATGAAACTTCATACACATGTATATCATGTCCAGGCGCACAAAAAATCCTCTTGGAGCCATGCCCTAAACCCAACAGGAAGTCCGCCATTTTGAATTAATTATGCAAATTTGGCGATTTGCAGCCCTCACACTTTTTCTAATAACTCAGAGGTTTTAGACGTTATCATCTTCATATTTGGTTTGTCTAACCTACACCCCCAGGGGAATCTAAATCTCGAAAATGGTGAGTTTTTGCCAAGGGGGAGGGGTCCTTATGCCCCTTTGAACTTTGATCATTCGCCATGAAATTTTGATTGCCTCTCATTCATACCTACATGATCCAATGTGCATCAAACTTCTCCAGTAGGATGAGGGGTGCCCCCCTGAACACATACATATGACAATATTTAATATCAGTCGCAGCGCCACCTAGTGGGAACAGGAAATGTCATATTTTACACTTGGAGGTCCAGCTCCAAAGTGGTTTAGCAGAACCATCTCAAATTTCACCTGGAAAGCCTTAAGAAGTTGGACTTACTGTGTTTTCAAAACTGTGACTTTTTGACAAAAGGGCGTGACCCTTATGGGACGGCAAAGTTCGATGATTCGCCATGAACACAAAAATGGCTGTAACTCAAAGCCAACTTGCCCAATCTGGCTCAAACTTCAGTGGTGTGATAAGCACCCTGTCCTGAACACACTGATATGCAAAAAGTCCATAAACGTTAGAGCGCCGCCTAGTGGCAGCTCGGAATATCTTAAAATAGCAAGTTTTTGAGTAGCCCCGGAGCTACGTTTTATCTACATGTATGAAAATGTACATGCTCATGTAACATACTAAGACGTACAAAAAAGTCTCTTGGACCCATACCCCAAACCCTACAGGAAGTCGGCCATCTTCAATTGAAGGTGTCAATTTTTGCGATTTCCACGCCTGCTATTTGAACGAACTCGTCCTAGGGCATTTCACCCACTGACACCAAATTGCCTCCAGATCATCTACACAAGTAGCCCATCAAATATTGTGGAAATCTTTACAAAATATTAAACGGCCTTGTCACACCAGGCCATTAAATTTGGCCTTTGTTTTTCTCCCTCACCACCAAAATTGTTTGTGCACTTGTTCGCACATGCTTTGTCTGATCAGGCTGAAAATTTAATCACTCATGTACACACCCAGGCTGAATCCATAACTACAGATTCAAGACTGTAGGCGCAATAGCGCCCCCTACAGAAGCAAATGAAAATTTGTATGACCGTCCACAGAATTAGTTTTGCTCTGAAATACATGAAATATCTTTCACCATTCCTTACAAAATCCTCATCTATTTGATAAGCCTCCTGCCCTGAACACATTGATATGCATAAAGTCCATAAACGTTAGAGCGCCCCCTACTGGCAGCTTTAAATATCATAATATACCATGTTTTTTAGCTAGCCCCTGAGTTACATTTTATCTACAGCTCTGAAATTTTGCACACTCATGTAACATCCTAAGACATACAAAAAAGTCTCTTGGAGCCATACTCCAAACCCTACAGGAAGTCCAGCATCTTCAATTGAAAGTGTCAATTTTTGCCATTTTCAGGCCTGCTATTTGAATGAACT
Source organism: Archocentrus centrarchus (assembly GCF_007364275.1). Classification (NCBI taxonomy): domain Eukaryota; kingdom Metazoa; phylum Chordata; class Actinopteri; order Cichliformes; family Cichlidae; genus Archocentrus; species Archocentrus centrarchus. The sequence goes on along the minus strand of NC_044355.1, from coordinate 2,456,128 downwards.
CCTCCTAGGGCATTTCACCCAGTGAGACCAAATTGGCTCCACATCATCTAGACAAACAGCCCATCAAAAAAGTCAATCAGACCCATGCCCTATTTTGCATGCTGGAGCCGTGACCACACCCCCAAATATTCCATTGCGTCTATGCCGAGAGCAAAAGATACCTTTTCCTATAAAAGAATTCAACTTTCTAGAGACCCATCACGATCACAAAACCTCCGAGTGCGGCACGGGTCGACGAGCGCCACAGGTCGACGCGCGCGGAGTGCGAGGGCCCGATATCACCGCTTGCGGTTTTAATTATTAGGGCCCGAGCACGAACTGTGCGAAGGCCCTATTGTAATTGCTTCGTTTATTATTATTATTATTATTTTTATTATTCAGGCAAATGAATTGGCTTTTTGGGGGCTTTATCATATTCAAAAACTCATGAAACTTTGCACATGCGTCACACCTGGTGAAAATTTAAGTATTTTACTGGGCTCGGGCAAGGGCGCGCCCAAATGGCTCGCTAGCGCCCCCTAAACTGGAGCCCCACCGCTGTGTTTCACGTACATGAATGAAACTTCATACACATGTATATCATGTCCAGGCGCACAAAAAATCCTCTTGGAGCCATGCCCTAAACCCAACAGGAAGTCCGCCATTTTGAATTAATTATGCAAATTTGGCGATTTGCAGCCCTCACACTTTCTCTAATAACTCAGAGGTTTTAGACGTTATCATCTTCATATTTGGTTTGTCTAACCTACACCCCCAGGGGAATCTAAATCTCGAAAATGGTGAGTTTTTGCCAAGGGGGAGGGGTCCTTATGCCCCTTTGAACTTTGATCATTCGCCATGAAATTTGGATTGCCTCTCATTCATACCTACATGATCCAATGTGCATCAAACTTCTCCAGTAGGATGAGGGTGCCCCCCTGAACACATACATATGACAATATTTAATATCAGTCGCAGCGCCACCTAGTGGGAACAGGAAATGTCATATTTTACACTTGGAGGTCCAGCTCCAAGGTGGTTTAGCAGAACCATCTCAAATTTCACCTGGAAAGCCTTAAGAAGTTGGACTTACTGTGTTTTCAAAACTGTGACTTTTTGACAAAAGGGCGTGACCCTTATGGGACGGCAAAGTTCGATGATTCGCCATGAACACAAAAATGGCTGTAACTCAAAGTCAACTTGCCCAATCTGGCTCAAACTTCAGTGGTGTGATAAGCATGCTGCCCTGAACACACTCATATGCAAAAAGTCCATAAACGTTAGAGCGCCGCCTAGTGGCAGCTCGGAATATCTTAAAATAGCATGTTTTTTGAGTAGCCCCGGAGCTACGTTTTATCTACATGTATGAAAATGTACAGGCTCATGTAGCATACTAAGACGTACAAAAAAGTCTCTTGGACCCATACCCCAAACCCTACAGGAAGTCGGCCATCTTCAATTGAAGGTGTCAATTTTTGCGATTTCCACGCCTGCTATTTGAACGAACTCGTCCTAGGGCATTTCACCCACTGACACCAAATTGGCTCCAGATCATCTACACAAGTAGCCCATCAAATATTGTGGAAATCTTTACACAATATTAAACGGCCTTGTCACACCAGGCCATTAAATTTGGCCTTTGTTTTTCTCCCTCACCACCAAAATTGTTTGTGCACTTGTTCGCACATGCTTTGTCTGATCAGGCTGAAAATTTAATCACTCATGTACACACCCAGGCTGAATCCATAACTACAGATTCAAGACTGTAGGCGCAATAGCGCCCCCTACAGAAGCAAATGAAAATTTGTATGACCGTCCACAGAATTAGTTTTGCTCTGAAATACATGAAATATCTTTCACCATTCCTTACAAAATCCTCATCTATTTGATAAGCCTCCTGCCCTGAACACATTGATATGCATAAAGTCCATAAACGTTAGAGCGCCCCCTACTGGCAGCTTTAAATATCATAATATACCATGTTTTTTAGCTAGCCCCTGAGTTACATTTTATCTACAGCTCTGACATTTTGCACACTCATGTAACATCCTAAGACATACAAAAAAGTCTCTTGGAGCCATACTCCAAACCCTACAGGAAGTCCAGCATCTTCAATTGAAAGTGTCAATTTTTGCCATTTTCAGGCCTGCTATTTGAATGAACTCCTCCTAGGGCATTTCACCCAGTGAGACCAAATTGGCTCCACATCATCTAGACAAACAGCCCATCAAAAAAGTCAATCAGACCCATGCCCTATTTTGCATGCTGGAGCCGTGACCACACCCCCAAATATTCCATTGCGTCTATGCCGAGAGCAAAAGATACCTTTTCCTATAAAAGAATTCAACTTTCTAGAGACCCATCACGATCACAAAACCTCCGAGTGCGGCACGGGTCGACGAGCGCCACAGGTCGACGCGCGCGGAGTGCGAGGGCCCGATATCACCGCTTGCGGTTTTAATTAGGGCCCGAGCACGAACTGTGCGAAGGCCCTATTGTAATTGCTTCGTTTATTAGGGCCCGAGCACGAACTGTGCGAAGGCCCTATTGTAATTGCTTCGTTTATTATTATTATTATTTTTTTTTTTTTTTTTTTTTTTTTTTTTTATTATTCAGGCAAATGAATTGGCTTTTTGGGGGCTTTATCATATTCAAAAACTCATGAAACTTTGCACATGCGTCACACCTGGTGAAAATTTAAGTATTTTAATGGGCTCGGGCAAGGGCGCGCCCAAATGGCTCGCTAGCGCCCCCTAAACTGGAGCCCCACCGCTGTGTTTCACGTACATGAATGAAACTTCATACACATGTATATCATGTCCAGGCGCACAAAAAATCCTCTTGGAGCCATGCCCTAAACCCAACAGGAAGTCAGCCATTTTGAATAAATTATGCAAATTTGGCGATTTGCAGCCCTCACACTTTTTCTTATAACTCAGAGGTTTTAGACGTTATCATCTTCATATTTGGTTTGTCTAACCTACACCCCCAGGGGAATCTAAATCTCGAAAATGGTGAGTTTTTGCCAAGGGGGAGGGGTCCTTATGCCCCTTTGAACTTTGATCATTCGCCATGAAATTTTGATTGCCTCTCATTCATACCTACATGATCCAATGTGCATCAAACTTCTCCAGTAGGATGAGGGTGCCCCCCTGAACACATACATATGACAATATTTAATATCAGTCGCAGCGCCACCTAGTGGGAACAGGAAATGTCATATTTTACACTTGGAGGTCCAGCTCCAAGGTGGTTTAGCAGAACCATCTCAAATTTCACCTGGAAAGCCTTAAGAAGTTGGACTTACTGTGTTTTCAAAACTGTGACTTTTTGACAAAAGGGCGTGACCCTTATGGGACGGCAAAGTTCGATGATTCGCCATGAACACAAAAATGGCTGTAACTCAAAGCCAACTTGCCCAATCTGGCTCAAACTTCAGTGGTGTGATAAGCACCCTGCCCTGAACACACTCATATGCATAAAGTCCATAAACGGTAGAGCGCCGCCTAGTGGCAGCTCGGAATATCTTAAAATAGCAAGTTTTTTGAGTAGCCCCGGAGCTACGTTTTATCTACATGTATGAAAATGTACAGGCTCATGTAACATACTAAGACGTACAAAAAAGTCTCTTGGACCCATACCCTAAACCCTACAGGAAGTCGGCCATCTTCAATTGAAGGTGTCAATTTTTGCCATTTCCACGCCTGCTATTTGAACGAACTTGTCCTAGGGCATTTGACCCAGTGAGACCAAATTTGCTCCACATCATCTAGACAAGTAGCCCATCAAATATTGTGGAAATCTTTAAAAAATATTAAATGGCCTTATCACACCAGGCCATTGAAGTTGGCCTTCGTTTTTCTCCCTCACCACCAAAATTGTTTGTGCACTTGTTCGCACATGCTTTGTCTGATCAGGCTGAAAATTTAATCACTCATGTACACACCCAGGCTGAATCCATAACTACAGATTCAAGACTGTAGGCGCAATAGCGCCCCCTACAGAAGCAAATGAAAATTTGTATGACGTCCACATAATTAGTTTTGCTCTGAAATGCATGAAACTATCTTTCACCATTCCTTACGAAATCCTCATCAATTTGATAAGCCTCCTGCCCTGAACACATTGATATGCATAAAGTCCATAAATGTTACAGCGCCACCTACTGGCAGCTTGAAATATCATAAAATAGCATGTTTTTTAGCTAGCCCCAGAGCTACATTATATCTACAGCTCTGAAATTCTGCACACTCATGTAACATCCTAAGACGTACAAAAAAGTCTCTTGGAGCCATACTGGAAACCCTACAGGAAGTCCAGCATCTTCAATTGAAAGTGTCAGTTTTTGTCAATTTTTGCCATTTTCAGGCCTGCTATTTGAATGAACTCCTCCTAGGGCATTTCAGCCAGTGAGACCAAATTGGCTCCAGATCATCTAGACAAACAGCCCATCAAATATTGTGGAAATCTTGACAAAATATTAAATGGTGTTGTCACACCAAGCCATTGCATTTGGCTTTCATTTTTCTCAATGGCGACCAAAATTGTTTGGGCACGTGTTCGTACATGCTTTGCCCGATCTGCCTGAAAATGTAATCACTCATGTACACAGCCACTCTGAACCCATAACTATGGATTCAAGGCTATACGTAGCTGCAAGAGCGCCCCCTACAGAAGCAAATGAAATTTTGTATAGCATCCACAAACTTAGTTTCTCGGAAATGTATGAAAATGTGTTTCAACATTCTTGACATCATCCTGATCAAAACAGTCTATCAGACCCATGCCCTATTTTGCATGCTGGAGCCGTGACCCCACCCCCAAATATTCCATTGCGTCTATGCCGAGAGCAAAAGATATCTTTTCCTAAAAAAGAATTCAACTTTCTACAGACCTTCTGTACACCATCACGATCACAAGACCTCCAAGTGCGGCACGGGTCGACGAGCGCCACGGGTCGACGCGCAGGGAGTGCGAGGGCCCGATATCACCGCTTGCGGTTTTAATTATTATTATTATTTTTTTTTTTTTTTTTTTTTTTTTTTTTTTTTATTATTCAGGCAAATGAATTGGCTTTTTGGGGGCTTTATCATATTCAAAAACTCATGAAACTTGGCACATGCGTCACACCTGGTGAAAATTTAAGTATTTTAATGGGCTCGGGCAAGGGCGCGCCCAAATGGCTCGCTAGCGCCCCCTAAACTGGAGCCCCACCGCTGTGTTTCACGTACATGAATGAAACTTCATACACATGTATATCATGTCCAGGCGCACAAAAAATCCTCTTGGAGCCATGCCCTAAACCCAACAGGAAGTCCGCCATTTTGAATTAATTATGCAAATTTGGCGATTTGCAGCCCTCACACTTTTTCTAATAACTCAGAGGTTTTAGACGTTATCATCTTCATATTTGGTTTGTCTAACCTACACCCCCAGGGGAATCTAAATCTCGAAAATGGTGAGTTTTTGCCAAGGGGGAGGGGTCCTTATGCCCCTTTGAACTTTGATCATTCGCCATGAAATTTTGATTGCCTCTCATTCATACCTACATGATCCAATGTGCATCAAACTTCTCCAGTAGGATGAGGGTGCCCCCCTGAACACATACATATGACAATATTTAATATCAGTCGCAGCGCCACCTAGTGGGAACAGGAAATGTCATATTTTACACTTGGAGGTCCAGCTCCAAGGTGGTTTAGCAGAACCATCTCAAATTTCACCTGGAAAGCCTTAAGAAGTTGGACTTACTGTGTTTTCAAAACTGTGAGTTTTTGACAAAAGGGCGTGACCCTTATGGGACGGCAAAGTTCGATGATTCGCCATGAACACAAAAATGGCTGTAACTCAAACCCAACTTGCCCAATCTGGCTCAAACTTCAGTGGTGTGATAAGCACCCTGTCCTGAACACACTCATATGCAAAAGTCCATAAACGGTAGAGCGCCGCCTAGTGGCAGCTCGGAATATCTTAAAATAGCAAGTTTTTTGAGTAGCCCCGGAGCTACGTTTTATCTACATGTATGAAAATGTACAGGCTCATGTAACATCCTAAGACGTACAAAAAAGTCTCTTGGACCCATACCCCAAACCCTACAGGAAGTCGGCCATCTTCAATTGAAGGTGTCAATTTTTGCCATTTCCACGCCTGCTATTTGAACGAACTTGTCCTAGGGCATTTGACCCAGTGAGACCAAATTTGCTCCACATCATCTACACAAGTAGCCCATCAAATATTGTGGAAATCTTTACAAAATATTAAATGGCCTTATCACACCAGGCCATTGAAATTGGCCTTCGTTTTTCTCCCTCACCACCAAAATTGTTTGTGCACTTGTTCGCACATGCTTTGTCTGATCAGGCTGAAAATTTAATCACTCATGTACACACCCAGGCTGAATCCATAACTACAGATTCAAGACTGTAGGCGCAATAGCGCCCCCTACAGAAGCAAATGAAAATTTGTATGACGTCCACATAATTAGTTTTGCTCTGAAATGCATGAAACTATCTTTCACCATTCCTTACGAAATCCTCATCAATTTGATAAGCCTCCTGCCCTGAACACATTGATATGCATAAAGTCCATAAATGTTACAGCGCCACCTACTGGCAGCTTGAAATATCATAAAATAGCATGTTTTTTAGCTAGCCCCAGAGCTACATTATATCTACAGCTCTGAAATTCTGCACACTCATGTAACATCCTAAGACGTACAAAAAAGTCTCTTGGAGCCATACTGGAAACCCTACAGGAAGTCCAGCATCTTCAATTGAAAGTGTCAATTTTTGTCAATTTTTGCCATTTTCAGGCCTGCTATTTGAATGAACTCCTCCTAGGGCATTTCAGCCAGTGAGACCAAATTGGCTCCAGATCATCTAGACAAACAGCCCATCAAATATTGTGGAAATCTTGACAAAATATTAAATGGTGTTGTCACACCAGGCCATTGAAGTTGGCTTTCATTTTTCTCAATGGCGACCAAAATTGTTTGGCCACGTGTTCGTACATGCTTTGCCCGATCTGCCTGAAAATGTAATCACTCATGTACACAGCCACTCTGAACCCATAACTATGGATTCAAGGCTATACGTAGCTGCAAGAGCGCCCCCTACAGAAGCAAATGAAATTTTGTATAGCATCCACAAACTTAGTTTCTCGGAAATGTATGAAAATGTGTTTCAACATTCTTGACATCATCCTGATCAAAACAGTCTATCAGACCCATGCCCTATTTTGCATGCTGGAGCCGTGACCCCACCCCCAAATATTCCATTGCGTCTATGCCGAGAGCAAAAGATATCTTTTCCTATAAAAGAATTCAACTTTCTACAGACCTTCTGTACACCATCACGATCACAAGACCTCCGAGTGCGGCACGGGTCGACGAGCGCCACGGGTCGACGCGCAGGGAGTGCGAGGGCCCGATATCACCGCTTGCGGTTTTAATTATTATTATTATTATTCAGGCAAATGAATTGGCTTTTTGGGGGCTTTATCATATTCAAAAACTCATGAAACTTTGCACATGCGTCACACCTGGTGAAAATTTAAGTATTTTAATGGGCTCGGGCAAGGGCGCGCCCAAATGGCTCGCTAGCGCCCCCTAAACTGGAGCCCCACCGCTGTGTTTCACGTACATGAATGAAACTTCATACACATGTATATCATGTCCAGGCGCACAAAAAATCCTCTTGGAGCCATGCCCTAAACCCAACAGGAAGTCAGCCATTTTGAATTAATTATGCAAATTTGGCGATTTGCAGCCCTCACACTTTTTCTAATAACTCAGAGGTTTTAGACGTTATCATCTTCATATTTGGTTTGTCTAACCTACACCCCCAGGGGAATCTAAATCTCGAAAATGGTGAGTTTTTGCCAAGGGGGAGGGGTCCTTATGCCCCTTTGAACTTTGATCATTCGCCATGAAATTTTGATTGCCTCTCATTCATACCTACATGATCCAATGTGCATCAAACTTCTCCAGTAGGATAAGGGTGCCCCCCTGAATACATACATATGACAATATTTAATATCAGTCGCAGCGCCACCTAGTGGGAACAGGAAATGTCATATTTTACACTTGGAGGTCCAGCTCCAAGGTGGTTTAGCAGAACCATCTCAAATTTCACCTGGAAAGCCTTAAGAAGTTGGACTTACTGTGTTTTCAAAACTGTGAGTTTTTGACAAAAGGGCGTGACCCTTATGGGACGGCAAAGTTCGATGATTCGCCATGAACACAAAAATGGCTGTAACTCAAAGCCAACTTGCCCAATCTGGCTCAAACTTCAGTGGTGTGATAAGCACCCTGTCCTGAACACACTGATATGCATAAAGTCCATAAACGTTAGAGCGCCGCCTAGTGGCAGCTCGGAATACCTTAAAATAACAAGTTTTTTGAGTAGCCCCGGAGCTACGTTTTATCTACATGTATGAAAATGTACAGGCTCATGTAACATACTAAGACGTACAAAAAAGTCTCTTGGACCCATACCCCAAACCCTACAGGAAGTCGGCCATCTTCAATTGAAGGTGTCAATTTTTGCGATTTCCACGCCTGCTATTTGAACGAACTCGTCCTAGGGCATTTCACCCACTGACACCAAATTGGCTCCAGATCATCTACACAAGTAGCCCATCAAATATTGTGGAAATCTTTACAAAATATTAAACGGCCTTGTCACACCAGGCCATTAAATTTGGCCTTTGTTTTTCTCCCTCACCACCAAAATTGTTTGTGCACTTGTTCGCACATGCTTTGTCTGATCAGGCTGAAAATTTAATCACTCATGTACACACCCAGGCTGAATCCATAACTACAGATTCAAGACTGTAGGCGCAATAGCGCCCCCTACAGAAGCAAATGAAAATTTGTATGACCGTCCACAGAATTAGTTTTGCTCTGAAATACATGAAATATCTTTCACCATTCCTTACAAAATCCTCATCTATTTGATAAGCCTCCTGCCCTGAACAAATTGATATGCATAAAGTCCATAAACGTTAGAGCGCCCCCTACTGGCAGCTTTAAATATCATAATATACCATGTTTTTTAGCTAGCCCCTGAGTTACATTTTATCTACAGCTCTGAAATTTTGCACACTCATGTAACATCCTAAGACATACAAAAAAGTCTCTTGGAGCCATACTCCAAACCCTACAGGAAGTCCAGCATCTTCAATTGAAAGTGTCAATTTTTGCCATTTTCAGGCCTGCTATTTGAATGAACTCCTCCTAGGGCATTTCACCCAGTGAGACCAAATTGACTCCAGATCATCTAGACAAACAGCCCATCAAATATTGTGGAAATCTTGACAAAATATTAAATGCTGTTGTCACACCAGGCCATTGAAGTTAGCTTTCATTTTTCTCAATGGCGACCAAAATTGTTTGGGCACGTGTTCGTACATGCTTTGCCCGATCTGCCTGAAAATGTAATCACTCATGTACACAGCCACTCTGAACCCATAACTATGGATTCAAGGCTATACGTAGCTGCAAGAGCGCCCCCTACAGAAGCAAATGAAATTTTGTATAGCATCCACAAACTTAGTTTCTCGGAAATGTATGAAAATGTGTTTCAACATTCTTGACATCATCCTGATCAAAACAGTCTATCAGACCCATGCCCTATTTTGCATGCTGGAGCCGTGACCCCACCCCCAAATATTCCATTGCGTCTATGCCGAGAGCAAAAGATATCTTTTCCTATAAAAGAATTCAACTTTCTACAGACCTTCTGTACACCATCACGATCACAAGACCTCCGAGTGCGGCACGGGTCGACGAGCGCCACGGGTCGACGCGCAGGGAGTGCGAGGGCCCGATATCACCGCTTGCGGTTTTAATTTCTTATTGTGCTGGATCATGGTCAAATCACAGCTGCAGACAATTTTTGTCAACCTTGGGCAGCCTCATCTACAGTGCCACATGCACGATACGGTTGTAGCAAGTTTACATGACAGATATTACAAGACTTCATTTTATGTGATATTTTAATCTGGTCCTTTAGCTCTGAAACCAGGTGGACTAGTACACTGCAGTGACCCAATCATTTTGCTTGAAAAGGAGAATCAGCAATAGGCTAGCAAGCTAATATGTAATCACTCTGCAGTCAAAGAACCCATTAACCTTTTTTCACTCACTTGAAAATCACAGTCAGAGATTAATGAGATGGGCCTTCCAACCTCATATTTGGGTTTTTGTCACATCAAGGGTAAAGAAAATGTGGTTGCAGATGTGTTGTCATGTGCCCATTCTATATAAGTTATGTTTTGATACACTTGCCACTCCATTATATTCCAACAGTTCTGGTTTTTGTGTTTTATTAAAGCCTTAATTATACTTTTTGTGCTGCTTTTTGTGGTCTGCTAGGGTCCACTCACAGTGATGTAACTTTCATCAGCAGATGCTGAGCGTAGGGGTCCGTGCGGACCTCTGTGCACCTGCCTGTGTTTTATGACTGCAAAGACTTGTCCACAAAGAATCAACATTACAATGCACCAGCTTCACACGCGCCCCAGGCAGCAGACTTCAAAGAAATATAACAGGAATGACTGCTCGGCCGTCGGGTCTCCAGCTGTCCCTGCCTGCAGCGGAGTATAATCAGGGGTGGAAAACTGCATCCTCAGGATCCGAGGATGCTGGGTCATCAAGACTGGGAAGGAAGTATTGGTATATTTTATGATACAAAAGATGATTTAAAAAATATATATATATAATGACATTTATGAATAATAATGGGTTAAGAACTTAGAGCACCAAAAACAGATTGTATTCAGATTGGAAGAATATTTGCTTTGCTGATTACATGTTTGACTTTTGGATAAATTCATTTTTCATAAAACTCGTGTGGGATCCGTGTTTTCCCTTTGAAACTAGATTTATACAACTCTCATACTCCTATACTACAAACATGACTTTACAAATAAAATGCAGTTAATGTGATTAAAATATACATTGTCCAATAAAATGAAAGTGTGTGTAAAAACACTATAATGCGCTATGGCTCCATGTGTGGAGGTCTCCCTTTATTTCCTGTGCTAGAATAGCTGCAACAGCTGTAACAGCTCATTGCAAAAGCAGAACTAAAGGAAAGCTGGTGATGGCAGTAACAAACTGGAGTTCAACACCCCCTGAATGTCAGCACTTCCAGTCTGAGGTTATTTAAGGCTGAACTGCTGATTTAAACACATTTGTTGGATTCTTTTTTTTTTCCATGACAAGATAATGCACATGAAGCTGGAGAAATAATAAGCAAAAAAACAAAACAGATTAGAGCAAATACATGCCAACAAAACATTGTGTATACATATATTATGGGCACATATGATATGTTGCACAAAAAAACTCAATCAAATGATGAGATTACAGGATGCCTGCTAAGCAGAGCAACTTTCAGCCGTTAGATTTTGCTGACTTTATTTTTAAGTTGTTTGCAGTTTCTTCAGTAATGATTCAGCCCAAAATGTCAATAATTAATGTGTGTTTACACTGAATACATAATTGTATATTTATAGAAATATTTATATCAATTAAATCCAAAATGAAACGCTGCTTTAATCTAAACTAACTTTACTTTTAGCCACTTCAGCAGCATCTATGCAAATATCTGTTGCTGTGTCCGCACTACCTTTAAAGTATGTGTGTGTTATATATAATATACAAAATATTTACTTGTAATGTTAGCATTTAGAAACCAAAGGATGTGTGTTTATAGTCAGCATGCAGCTGTGGAAGTCTGCTGAGTCACTGCCAAATGTGCTGGTAAGTACATTGTGGGGAACGACTAACCAGTCTGAGCTCAGGTCATGAAAACAGTATGGCCAGTATAAATCTAAATTGTATAAATAATGCTGGTTAAATGTCTTCAGCATCAGTGGTTTATCTACACATTGTTTTAGCAGCTGAGTTATTTTTGTCACAACAAATAACATTATATAGCACTAAAATAATAATTTTCTCAGTCAAGACTGTGAGTAAAAACAGTAACTACACTGAAAATGTTACTTCGAATCAAGAATGAAGAAGTATTTGGACAGTCCCACAGTTTTCATTATTTTGCTTCTGAAAATGGGGAACTGTATAAAAAAGCTAAATGTCTGCATTTGAATCAAATCCTGATTGGTTGATTTTAAAATCTGCTGTGGTGGTGTCTTATTATCCAAATACCCAGGGACCTGGCTGTTTACAGATAAATGTAAGGAGTGATGATGAAAATGATTAAGGATAAAATTTAGATGGGGGTTGGGGGGGCTCAAACTTGACAAATGAAAGTGCTCGAGTGGAACCTGAGAAGGAGGAAAGGTGCACTGTTAGATGACTGAACAATAACCTCTGCTCACATCGCCTCCGGGCACGAAGCCCTGGCATACGATTCCAGCTCCTAAAAAAAGTCAGGGACGAGGCAGTGATAGGGGTGTATTTTCTGTCTCCCTCACCTCCAGGTGTTCCATGCACTTCGGGGAGCAGCTGAACGTCTGATTCAGCGCTCACCTTGCTGCTCTGTTAGATGCTCTCTGGGACCACACTGGCTTGTTTACCACATTCCTCTGGCAGCCAGGTCGAGTTTGACTGACACCTGTGGCCAGTGAGTCACAGGTACAGGCCCGGTCTCAACCCTGCGCAAACCCCCACCAGCCATCAGCAGCCAGCCACCCTCACAAAGACAGATTCTGAAGGCAGTAAGCTAATCCGACAGCTAACTATTCAGCCTCCCCCTTCCTCCCATCCATCTTCCTCTCCTCCTTACTTCACCTCCATTCTCTCTTCTTTCCCTTCCTCCCATTTGAGAGAGTTTTTCTATCACTGCAAAGATATTCAGCTCAGTATTTGTCAGTATAGTGCATTACAGTATTTATAATAATAGTGTTTTGGTTTTTTTATGAAATTAACATGTGCAGTATTCCCAGTCTGGGGTTTTTTGTGTAATATCTGACACTTCATTTCTCTATTATATAGTCAGTGGTAGAAACAGCAGTGCTTGTTAGTATAATGAAAAAAGGATACCGGGATCCGGATCATCCTGTCCGGTGTCAGTGTTTTAGGATTTACTGCTGAAATCAGATGGGGGTGGGGTGGGGGGAGGAATAGTTATCCCCACCAGGAATAAATAATAATTCAATAATAACAATAATTTAATAATATTTTACCAGAGAAGGAAATCACCAACACTGTCACCCATCATCAGAAACTTAGAGCTGGTTGTTGTGGTTGAAGGTGTGGCTGCCCCTTAACAGTATTGATTAAATTTCAAAGGTTATTGAGGGGAGCACCTGGTGCCACCCCTGATCAAAGGTGGCTGCTATCAAATGTCTACTACTTAAATTTTCTGCTGCTAGTTTGATGTGTGAAGGCAAGATAAGAAATGCCATAAAGTGGCAGAAAAAGAAAAAACAGAAGAGAATACCCAGTAACTAAAGCGTGATATATATACACTCCTTTGGGACGTGCTCAGTGGAGAAGACTCCTGCATTCTAAGTTAGAGTTACGCATGTACACGAGAAGTCACATACAAACGGGGGTAGGCGAGGACCGGCGAGTCAGCATCACTTAGTCAACGCTCATCTGTCCACCACCCGCATCATCCTGAGGGCGGGATGAGGTGGAGGTGGGGAAGAGGGGGGGGTTGGTTGAATGATGCAGGTGACCTGTCTTCCCACATGCAGAAGCCTCAGGGAGATCAAATAAAAAGCTCCCACACATCAACAAGGCCACTGTTCCCAAGAATCAGATTGTGTTTTTGTGTAAACATCCTGAAAGCAACTCCTTTAATTATATGAAAAAAAGAGCCAGAGATTAGTGCGCTGACAGTTACCTCAGTGGAGCTAACTGTGAGTCATTTCTCAGAACAGCAGTGCTGAAAATGACTACTTTGGCTCGCGGCCCAAACATCTCCATTAAAGAGAGCTCTGAACTGGTTTTGGTAATGGAGGAATAATCTGCCGGTGATGTTGGACTCAAACAATGATCCACATTCAGTTACACTGTAGCCAAGAAAAGGAACGCCACACCTTTTATGAGCTTCGGTCATTGTTAAATCAAACTCGGTGGGGGAATGGTAAAGCTTGATTAGATTATGAACGTGTTAATGATTGCAGCACTTTAAGAGACTGACCTGAAGTGCTGTGAATTTGAAAAACAGTGCAGACATGAGTAATTGCAGGTACTTTTTAAGTATAAGTTTCATATTCACAGTCTCTCCCACCACATGAACTGTGGCCTGGAGTTGACATACACACAACAGAGCGCACTTTAACATCAGACACTCTAATGGAAAAGAGCAAAGTAAAGAAAAACATGATTATTCCTCCACAGAAATAAAAATGCTGGTTTGTTCTTTATGTTCCTGCCTCAAAAGTGACTCCAGTTTAGAAATGCAGGTCCGTTTATACAACTTACTGTATGAGGTTTTGTCCTCGTTTGGAATCCCTGTTGGGTCATTATTGAAATCATTTTTTTGTTTAGGCCATGCATTAGATTACTTAATTACTCCCTGTAGAAAGTAATTTATTACTCTACTCTTTAAATCCCTCTTGCGTTTCCACATCATGGGTTGAAATGCTCTCAGTTATTTAGCAGTTAAAGATATAAGTCTTAGGCTGCATGCTCACACGCTGTTACATTCTAACAAGGACACGCACACAAGATTTAACCACAGCCAAGAGCGCTTCACAGTGATGCAGCGATCACCAGTGATTCTACTGCACAAACAGGAAAAATGGAGGTTGCAGTGCTACAGGCCTGACTGTTCGTTGCTGTTTAAGATCAGGCTCCAGCTGCAGGTCTGGGGTCAGCATGCACTTAGTTTAATATGACTCAGGGTTCTTTGATGTTCTGTTTTGTATTGGCTTGTTGCCTTTGTAGATGCTTGGAAAGAGTGCAGCAGTGTGCCAGCAGAAGTGGATGGATGTTTGTGGCCTGGGCATAGTTGCGCTTTATTGTGACATTCTCATCCTTTCACAGATTACAGCGTCCACACTTCTCAAAAGTTGTAGAGCGCTTCATTTTCCTCCTTCCTCCACAGGAACTAAAGATAGTTGTACTGGAAAAAACATGTTTGATTTATTTTCTTTTGTTTTTGGATCATTGTGCAAATAATGGAAGAACTTATGTAACCTATGACAAAACTAAATAACTGAAAAACACCTCTGTGGGTTATATATGTTGTTTCTGTGCTTGCTCAGGTTTCCTCTGGGAGCTTCTGTTTCACCAATGAGAAACACTGCTAGGCTAATGCTGCCTGGCTAAAAGGTTCTCTGCACACGATTAACCCCACATGACCAGTAGAAGCCAGGGAGACACCTTCAGTTGTGTACCTCAGTGTCACTGGGTGTTTCAGCCATTGACTCACTGCCTGCTGAGGCAGGTACACAACAGGCTGAACAGACCTGGGTGTGTGTCCCTAACTTCATGGGGTGAAACCGGGGTCTTTCCTCTCCATCCACAGGCACTGGCTGCAGTGTTCAGCCATTCCTGGCATTTCCTTGGGGCTAGGCCACAAATCACCAGGTCTTTAAGGAGATTGACGGTGGATGTTGGATGATGCCATGAAAGCCAACCTCCACTGGGCGGCATTTTACTTTCATAGGCCTCATCCGTGGCATCCTCCCATGGTACTGACAGTTCTATAAAGTAGACAGGATGTTGGACCAGAGTACCAGCTCTGGTCTTAAGGTGGAAGTAACTATTTGCAGTGGAACTGTGAGCTGTTGGCCTACATCCACCAGCATCTCCCAGTCCTGTGCACTTTCCGGCCGTCCATTCCTGGTCTGTGATGGAATTCTTTACTGTCCTTGTTCCCATTCACGGATGCAGGATACTGAGGCGACTGCTGTAGATGTTCTAGAAGGAGTAGCATTGGTGCCTTTTCTTTTCACCTCAATAACTGTGGCCAGAGATTTAAACACCTGGTTGTGCCTGCGAATGTATCTTCCCTGGGAGAGGCTCACTTTGCACCCAGTTAGGATGTGCCAAGGGAGCATGGAGTGATCGATTTTCTTGAGCTTCTTGTCAGCATCCTGGTTGAGTTGCTGGACCAAACCACACTCTGAAGCTTGCATCGTAACATCTCCCACAGCTTTTAATGGGTTTCTCAGGTATGGTTGGTATTGGTTCACTATTGTTGAAAAATCTTTGGTCTAATAGCTTGTAACTGCAGGTCGGCTGCACGCAGCCTGCAAGGATTGGGATTAACCTGTTCAGCCCTGCCGAGTCATGTTGTGTATTTCTGGCTACTTTTCGCAGTAGTGTTTGAAATTATCAGTGAGAGAATAACAATCAGGAATAATAATCAAAGCATCAATATAAGGACTCACAAACGTCAGCAAATGGAGAAAAGATACCTGGAGACGGTATCTTTTCTCCAGTTTTTATTACACAGTAGTCATTCTTGTATCTGACAAACCATGAAAAACTAAAACTAAACCAAAACTAAGCATTAAATCAAAAATAAAAACTAATAAAAATGAGCAAAACCACTTTGAAAACTAACTGAATTAGAGAAAAAAGTTAACTAACTAAACTATAATGTAAAATCCCAAACTATTACAACCCTGGTGTGGTCAGGGTTATTATGTCATCCATGAATGCTCTGATTGGTGTTAACTGGACTCCAGATTTCATCCACTTTCTGCCCATTTTGAGGCTCTGGTAATCCCCTCCATCGCCCTGGTGAATGCCCGTAGAAATATGGTGCAGCCATGTCGCTCTGCCACATGGTGGTAAAATCAGGTGTGGAAAAGCAGAACTGCAGATCCTGGAAGTAGGTCTTCACCAGGTGTGTTATGGGCTCAGGTACTCTGAAGAAGTTGAAGGCAGACCATAGGGTGCTAGAACAGAGAGATATTCTTTACTTCTTATGATTGTTCTGTGGTGCTAGCACCCTGAAAGTCACTGGCTAGGCTACCCATGCTAACTTAAAGCTACCACATCCATGTCTGAGAAAGGAGCATGATTCTTCTTGGAAGGGCGTAGTTTCTCTCTTTTACTGCATTTTTCTGAACAAAATTACTAAAATTCTCAGTTCAAGGACAAATAAAATACAAAATAGAGCTAATAAAAAATGTTTTTATTGCAGTAGCTGCATGATCAAGGCCAGTAGACCTCAGTCACAGATCATTTGCTGAGTTGACAACACAAACCCAAGTCCATCATAACAAGTTTGCTCAATGGCCTGTGCCATACAGAGAAACACAAGATCCATGCTCTCACACAGCAAGCATCAGGGCAGATATGACAATTTTTTTTTTGTTGTTGTTGTTGAAACTCCAATCTCTACAGCAGCAGAGCAGAACCGGTGTGCATTATCTAGTCTGATGACAGCTGAGATGGGGTATAAGCTTGGGCAGTTTGTGGGAGGAATGTATTCCACTTCTTTGCACTGTACATTCATTTATATGCAGAAGGAATGAACATGTTAGACCTGAAATATGATCTTGGAAAGGCTGTCAAAATGGCAATATCAGAGCCCGTCCTGATTTTCTACTCTGATGAAAATGAATACTTATTTCGATGCATTCGGTAGTGTAGAACATGTATATTCTAGACAGAACTTCTTGATGCAAAAGCATAACATAATTATTATGATTATATGAAACTGCTGACAAGACAATCACAATAAACCTGCATCAGTGGAGCACGGAGGCAAATTGGCTCCTTGTTCTGTTGACATATGAGATAAAAGCTCAGTGCTAAACGACCCCTCAACCCTGATCACAAAGATTCTGTATGAACAGTGCACGAGATAAAGGAGATATCATCATTTTTGTGTTTGCACAGCGATACCTAATGCCACATTGCGCAGAGGACATTTATCCTCAGGAATGCAGGAGCAATAAAACTGGATTTATGGTCAGTAATATATGCCGGTGGGCAGTGCTGGCCCCACACTGTTGGGACTTAATTTGCTTTCATTGTTGAAATGCATCACAGGTACACTATTTCACATATCGTTACACATTTGCAGACAAATGAGCAACCTAAAGATCAGAGAAAGCCGTTTTTGTAATCTGAACTTTTCAGGGGCCATTCTGAGCAGCTTCCTGTGTTCAGTGTCACAAACGAATACAGTAATTAAGTTAAGCAGAGTTGAGTCTTCGACTTTTAGACTCTTGTCACAAAAATTATAGTCTTTCAGCTTGATGTGTGCAGGAATTACCAGTGATTTGACTACCTGAAAACACAACTTGTTGACTTGAGACTTAAAATAAGGGAAACGTGTGGAAATTTGTATGCAGAACAAATGTAAAATGCTTCACTGTACAAACAACTGACATTTTAACCAACCAGTTGGCATACATTAACACACAGTGTCATGTCAGCCACTGATAGACCTGAAAGATTTAGTTCTGTTTCCCAATAAACACTTGAGATGTGACTTGGCGTTGTCCTCTAAAAACTTAAGGATTGATTTAAACAGCTCCAACATTGCATCTAAATCTTCAAATTTGCAGTTTTAGTCGAGTTCATGCCCCCTGCTGAGGGAGCTGTATGCGCTTTGCATTCAGAGCATGATTCAAATAAATAAATGAATCTCCTCCTCCGGCTCTACCAGCCAGTTCTGTATGCTGGGCAAACAGGTAAAAAGTCTGAAAAGGACAGCATCAGATTGGTCTACAGGGGTTTATCATGGGGTGTTATGAAACTATTAAACTACTGAGGTATTAACACACTGTGACCACCACGCTGCTCCACAATAAATGACACATTACCTACATGGTTACAATGTCATTTACAATAGTAATTGGAGGGACTTTTAATACAAAATTCCCTTTTCTTGAGTAAGTTCTGCAAAAAGTGTCTCTTTCTTTTCATTAACATTTATTTGTGGCAGACAATGAAGTTAAAATGAAAGTCTTAAGTTGCACAGGCTCAAAATACAAATCCAATTCCAACATATGCTCCCATCTGATGTCGTCTTTTTCAGAAAAGGCCTGGAATATTTCAGCAAGATAATGCTAAACTGAGTGCTGCGGCTGTTATGGCTTCATAGGCCTGCGGTCCGGGTCTTTGACACATCATAAAACAGAAACTACAACAAAGAAGACCCGAGACTGTTGAGCAGCTATCAGACAAGAGTGGGACAACATTCCTCTCCCAGAAGTCCAGCAGCTGCTCTCCTCAATTCCCAAATATTTACAGACTGTTGTTTGAAGGATGATTGGATGCTAAACATGGTCCTGGTCCAACTTTTCTGAGATGTGTTGCTTCCATCAAATTCAAAAAGAGCCCATAATTTTCTTAAAATGTTACATTTTATTTATGTTTATGTTTCTTTTCTATGTTCTGTTTTAAAAGGACAAAAAGTTTACTTTATGAGGTTGGAGGAGGTGGTGGTGGAGTGAATGATGTCTCTGATCATGCTAGAGACCCAAGTTAAAGTCATACACATCACAGATTTTCATACATATTTTCATTTATATAAACATTTTATAAACATTTAAGTCAAAATATGACAGTTTTTAATGGCTCAGTCACACTAGAGCAAACATAGGACAGCAACCTTCACGCGGCTAGGAAAACTGATTTCACTGATTATTTTCATGTTTGGCAACCAATTGCAAGTTGCTGCGACACCACTTTGAATCACAAGGCAATGTCACAGGTTGTGTGGTGGGAAGCAACCTGTCTCCAAGCAATCGAAGTCCAACGTGGAGTGACTGCAATCACTCTCAGACAGAGGTTTACAAGTAACTAATCATCTAATTCATAAACACAGATTGCCAACACATTGCAATGTTTGCAGTGCATCTCTGAAACTCAACTCATTGCAAACTTGTTTTATTCTGGATATATTACTATATAAAACCAATTTCTGTTAAATCATCACCTTTCAGCAACTATGTCACCATTTGTGGAGGACTTTCTGTTTCAAATCTATGAGCTGGCTGGACTCAGAACACAATTATTTAATGTGAATTTGTGTTTATGTAGCCAACAACAGATTTGCAATCAATAGATTTGAGATTTTTGCTGATTGATCTCTTTATTGACTGTATTATCACAAACAGATTGCATGTAATTGCCAGCTTGACCTCATTCATCCTCAGACCGTCTTGATGCGGCAGTCACTTTGAAGACCACAGCTCACTGTGAGTGGTTGCAGACCTGGTCCCCATCTTCAATTCAATTCAATTCTACTCTACTCTTAAGTATCCTAGGAACCACAAGTAAGCCAGCAGTCTGAGAGAGAAGTGCTCTGTTGGGGTGATATGGTACTATGAGGTCTTTGAGATAAGATGGGGCCTGATTATTCAAGACCTTGTAGGTGAGGAGAAGAATTTTAAATTATATTCTAGATTTAACAGGGAGCCAATGAAGAGAAGCCAATATGGGAGAAATCTGCTCTCTCTTTCTAGTCCCTGTCAGTACTCTAGCTGCAGCATTTTGGATCAGCTGAAGGCTTTTCAGGGAGCTTTTAGGAAAGCCTGATAATAATGAATTACAATAGTCCAGCCTAGAAGTAATAAATGCATGAATTAGCTTTTCAGCATCACTCTGAGAAAGGATGTTTCTAATTTTAGAAATATTGCGCAAATGCAAAAAAGCGGTCCTACATATTTGTTTAATATGTGCATTGAAGGACATATCCTGGTCAAAAATGACTCCAAGATTTCTCACAGTGTTACTGGAGGCCAAAGTAATGCCATCCAGAGTAAGTATCTGGTTAGACACCATGTTTCTAAGATTTGTGGGGCCGAGTACAAGAATTTCAGTTTGATCTGAATTTAGAAGCAGGAAATTAGAGGTCATCCAGGCCTTAATGTCTTTAAGACATTCCTGCAGTTTAACTAATTGATGTGTGTCATCTGGCTTCATTGATAGGTAAAGCTGAGTATCATCTGCATAACAATGAAAATTGATGCAATGCTTTCTAATAATACTGCCTAAGGGAAGCATGTATAATGTAAATAAAATTGGTCCTAGCACAGAACCCTGTGGAACTCCATAATTAACCTTAGTGTGTGAAGAAGACTCCCCATTTACATGAACAAACTGGAGTCTATTAGATAAATATGATTCAAACCACTGCAGTGCAGTACCTTTAATACCTATAGTATGCTCTAATCTCTGTAATAAAATGTTATGGTCAACAGTATCAAAGCTGCACTGAGGTCCAACAGGACAAGCACAGAGATGAGTCCACTGTCAGAGGCTGTAAGAAGATCATTTGTAACCTTCACTAATGCTGTTTCTGTACTGTGATGAATTCTGAAACTCTTCAAATAAACCAAAGGCAATAAGATCGCAACTTCACTCCACATGGTTGCAATCATTTTGGTCATGCTGCATCCTCCAACCACAGTTTTTCCCAGTATAATTGTAGCATCAAGCTTGTTTTTTTTCCATGGTGGTGCCTCGCCACTTTCTCTGGATAAAATGTGTTTCTACCATGGAATGTATTTCCTATTGAAATACATTACTTAGTAATTCATGCTCATTGGATGAAAAGACAATCTCCCAAGAAGAATAAAAAATAGATTGATTTTTGTGATGACTTCAAAAACAGCTGTTAGACCGGGCTGGTATCAAATACATGTGTTCAGATTTTTGATACGGTATTGAGTCTGACTTCTGACGCAAATTGCAGCAATTATGCGCTAAGGGCTGCAGCCTGCCTTGATTGCTCCATGTGCTGCATGTTACAGCCACTGTTGAAACAGCTGATTGTGCTGATAAGTGGACCAAACTACAACTAAACTTCCTGCATTTTTTTTTTCCATGCACCTCTCACCTCACATTGTGTCTTTGCCTCCACGCAAACGTTATTTTAAAAAATAACCCCTCCCAAAAAACATCCACAAGTTAGATCACTAACTGTAGGTCATGAGCAATCAACCTTGTGTTCTTGAGACACCAAGAAGACTTTTTTTTTTTCCTAATCCAAATGTACAAAATGAGATTTCAAGAATTCTGTAAAAACTGACACTATTTCTGACCAATCAGAGCTGGAAATTAAAGTAAATACCAGCTTTATAAAAATGAGCCATTTGACATTTTGAATTTTAAACTGCAGTGCTACCAAAATGAGCAAAAGCAATGGTACATTCATTTTAGCTGTAGTAATAAGAGTAAAATAAATCGTTGCTGAAAACCAGTGTAAAACCTGCCAATGCAGTCAGAGAAAAAGTAGTCCAACCAGACTGAATCACTATAAAATATGACAGAGATGGTGACCGCCAGTTAGTTTGTTTGTTTGTTTTAATGAGCCCTGAACAGTTCCTGCTCTGGAGGTTAAAACCTCATATTTACCACAACAGGAAAACCGTTAGTGAAAAAAATATGTAATTAGGACATACAGTGGTCTCTCAAAATAGCTGTAAATACAGAAAATACCTCAATTTATTATTTCCTCTATATGAAAGGAAATGAGCTTTGTATCCATTTAGTTAACATTAGACGACATTGCTCAGCTGCCTGGAAGCTCATAGCCAGGTTTGAGCAGATACTGATATCGAGATTTACTTTTACAAGCATTAAAACTGCATGTAAGGCATGTCTTGGCGGTTGTCACTATGCCGACCAACACAAACTAAAACATCAGAAGAGAGAGGGAAGCTTACAAAGCTGACTTTTTATTACTCAGAGCCCCTCTGTCTCCCAGGGAGCACATATTAATTACAGACGTGACAAGGAAGACATGAGGGAGTTCAAATGCAACAAATCCATCACCACCACTGCCCCCCCACACACACACACCACCACCACCACCCCCTCCCAGCACCACCACCACCACCACCACCCATCCGCCCCGAGTAGAAATCGCAATCTCACCACACAGCATGCTGTACAGATTAGCTCGGGGTCGGAAATTACAGAACATCTCTCAGCCTCAGTGGAACTCTCCGCAGGAGCTTGCCAATGTTCGGGACAAGCTTCCTGATGGCTAATGAGGCCCCCATTTTCCTTTCAAGCTGGCTAAATAGACCTTTCTCTCCAAAGTTGTTTTAGTTTATCATGCAGATGCATGTTTATTTTGCTTTCTACTGAGCATGGCAAATGTGGTGTTATAAATAGATTTTATTCTCATTCAACAATTTTCCTTTGTAGATGAAGGCCAAAGTCTTATCGTACGTTTCGTATTCACACTTGAAAAATGTGTCCCTGGGCGCTTCACAGGCAGCAGCGCATTTGACACCAGTGTAACACAAGAAATGCTTGCCTTGTTAAACTTTGCTTAATAGGAGTGCCTCAGGGATCCATCTGCAGCTCAGCTCCCTTTTACCCCGCCACGACACCGCTTATGATATGTGATCGCTGAATCGAGGGACACAAATCACGGGATCCCCTCTCCTTTGTGGGAGGTACAGTATGCGCTCGCCCACAGTCAGCACATTTTAACCAAGCTTTTCTTTTTCACAGTCTTCACAGAGGAACGTAACACTTTCAAAGCTATTATTTTCTGCCTTGACAAACATGAAATCTATGCCCCGGTAATAATAGAACTGCAGGAGTCGTTATAAAGGGGTGGCTGAATGTACTGTACAGTAAGAGATTTACACACTTCTCCTGGGACGGCCTCAGGCCTTCATCTGAGTGTGATCACAGCTCTCACATGGCTGCAAAGGATAACAGACTTGCTATACAGGACTGCATGCTTCACGTCTGAGTGAGTAAATAAGGATTGCATCATCTCCACAGCATCTCTGTAATCATGTGCAGCATGTGACGGTGAAGAAGTGTTTACATCCTCCTTAAAGCTGTTCGCAGCTATGTTTTTAACAATGGTTCAAATGACTGTGTAATATGGAAGGAGTTGCTTGTAATATTAAATCCGCTGGGTATTAACATCCGAACTCCACAGAGAGTTTTAGCATCTTTAATCTCATTTCTGAGGTTTTCACTGATCTGCTAAACTGTTTTCTCAGCTGCTCTCCAGAAGCAGCTGCTTTCTGCAAAAAGCTTCTAAAACCCCCTCCGTGCACTACCTGCTCATGAACATACTGGAGCCTTTAAGTGTTAAAGAACCACATGTTTCCTGGTGACCAAACCAGAGCTAGAAGGTGATGGGTGTTGGCAGTGTATAGGCATTAGCGGTTGATATTAATACTATAACCCACGAGCATCACCAAATGCTCTGTTTCCTCCCTTGAGAGGCTCTGTTAGGCCTTAATTACAGCCAACTTCAGGTGTTGCTTGTTTGTTGGATTCTTCATTCAATTCATTCTTCAGTAACTGATAAGCATCCTCTGTTGGGCTGAGATCAGGTGACCTACTTGCCCACTGAAGAATATCCCATTTGACAAACGCTGGGATGTTTTTGTGGTACGTGTTGGGTTGTCATCCATTTACACTGTGAAGTGCAGTCTGATCAGTTTTGCAGCATGTGGCTGCATCAGCAGTCACACTATCAATAAAAAACAGCTGCCAGTGACGCAGATCCACTGGCAGCTGTTCATGCTCATGCCACAACGCTGCCTCCACAACGTTTGACTGATAATGTGGTGTGCTTTAGAGCACAAGCTCTTTCCTCTTTCTTCACACCTCTTCTCCAATCATTCTGGTCCAATTTGTCCTGGTTCAAGATCATTTTTTCAGAAGTGTGCTGGCTCTTTTAGATGATTTACAGCAAAGCCTGGCCTTCCTGATTTTGAGTGTAACTAGTGGTTTGCTCCTTGCTGTAAACTCCATTCATGAAGGCGTCTCTCAGTTGTAGGTTGTAGACGATTGTAGAGGATTGTAGTCCTCCTCGAGAGTTTCCTTGATTTGGCTCGATGTTGAGAAAGGTTTTTCATAACAAAGGAAAGACTCTTCAATCATCCACTTTAGATGCCTTCTGTGGTCTTTCAGGCCTCGCGGTGTTCCTGAGCGTGAATGTGACAGATTGTTGATTTGGTTGCTCCTAAAGTTTTTCCAGATTCTGATTTATTTTGTTTTTCAGCTTAATGATAACTTCCTTCATTTACATCAACGTCTCTTTGGACCTCATATTGAGTTTTCCAGTTAAACGTGACCAATGCAAGTTCAGCTCTTGGAATCATCTCCACACGTTTTATCTGCTTAAAATGAAATAATAAGGGAACAGGGCTCGCCTGGCCAGGAAACTACTTGTCAGTCAGTGGTCCAATTACTTTTGAGCCTTTGACAGTGGGGAACTACAAAAATTGGATAAAAATTCCTAAACTGTTCATGCAATACGTGCAAGTGAGAGTTTGGGAAATACCCCTCATGTCTCTTTGGCGCTAAAAAGAGGTCTTTATCAGCTTGTGAATGATCTCAGTGGAAAATTGCAAAACCGATGGACGTGTTGAGAAATCCCACATTCACTGGGCTGCAATTCCAACTGTCCCAGAGTGTGGGGAGCTTATTAATCCACTTTAAGAACTTTAAGAAAATGTCTCTCCTGCTTTGCATACTGAGCTGAGACATGAATTGTTTGCACTTTTTCAGTTGTGGCCACATTTCTCGGGAAGCACAATAATTATTGTAATTATGCATGCCAGTTCCCGACACGGTTTAAAAAAGGGTTTTTTATCCTTGAATTTTTTTTATGTAGCCTGTATGGTGGCCCAGTGTAAAATGTATTAAGCCACATTTCCATTAGTATCTACTTAGCGCAGCTTGTTGCAGTTTGAAGGTGTTTCTATTAGTACCTGGTACCTGATACCAGGTACTTTTTTAGTACTCACTCACCCGGGGTTCCAAGCGATCCGAGGCGATCTGAAAATGTGACGCAGAAGAACAGCATGCCACTGATTGGCCAGGGAGTGCCGTCACTAGCGGAGTCATGAGAGCGACTCCTTCACCAAAATCAACCGTGCCATTTTTAAAACCCGACAGCAAGGGAATGGAGGCACGCAAAGCACCGGTTGAATGCCCAGAGCGACAGTTTGCAGCAACATGAGAGCCATCTGAAACACACACACAGCATACATATTATAACCCTATACTGCCGGGCGATCGCAGCTGAAGCACCCGTTACCTGCCTCTAATAGCCGTGACCAGCTGGTTAACACCAAGCCTGAGAAACTGCACTTCACAACCAAGTAGTACACTGAGTCAATTATGACATGTTTGGCGGTATAGGTACTTAACAATGATAACCATCATCCATTAAAACATTGTACAGGGGACTTATGCATGGTGACGATATTAAACTGGCTTTAGCTATGCTAGCTTGCCTCTGTCTCATCCATTGTTGTGTTGTGTTTTGAGTCGCATACAAATTACGTCAAAACGCTACTGCCCGTGCTGCTATATCGACTCGACCCACATCCAGGTGGTGCTCAGTGGAAACAAAACAAGACAGTGGAGAGTCGTGCCGAGTCGAGTTGACCCGCGCTGAGTAGGTACTAATGGAAACCCAGCATTAGTTATATAGGATGGCTTCTTGCAGCACTGTTTTAAAGTAAATTCAACAAGTTTCCTGCTTTGCAGCAAGTTTATAACCTCTGTTTTGTGAATGTAGTGTCTGAGTGCATTTGTAAGTGTGCACACAAATGACATTTTTTTTGCTAATCAAACAGATAAAAGTGAACCAATCGAGATGCTCTGGCATCGACGCCGAGTATTGGACTTTAGATTCATCAGGGGGAAAAAAAAAATGCATTAGTTATATAGGATGGCTTATATAACTAAGCCATCCTATATAGAAAATGGATCATGTATCTGGATTTAGGAAGTAAAGCTAATGTAGAACGTTTTAAATCTCCATTCTTGCTGTCTTTCATGGCCAGTAGGGGGCAGCGCATCTGGTCAAAAAAAGTGTGGATCTATGACCTCAGGAAGTTATTTCAGTCTTTAATACAACATGATGCTCATTTTGTAAATTGTGGTCCCATTTAGAGTTTCTGTTTCTTACTCAGATCAACAACAAAAAACAAAACAAAACAAGATGTTAATTGCCAAGTCAGCAAATTTAAGCTTCATAATGAGTCCACAAACCGGCTGGTAATGGCACGGTGGCTACATCCATACAGCCTGTGTTACTAACTAACATGTTCCCCTCTGGTTTATGGATTTTATCATGTTTTCCTTCATTATTTTGCTTTTATGGACCGCAGCGTCTCTGTAATCAGCTCCAGCAGCAACATGTTTTATTATGAATTTCATTCACGTGCAGACAGCTTCATAATGTTAGCTGAGGTAATGTTAATGACTTTATATGCTGTGGGCTTGTTTTATCTTCTGTTCAAAGATGATTAAGTTCTGTATGTGCTTCAAAGTTACTCCAACTGACCACTTATACTCGAGCACAGTATCACCACTGATGGCACATTCTCTGGTAACAATTAGACACCGTTTGATGATGTAAAAGGTTCAGCTATGATCCCTGTATAAGCTTCTGCTATGATGCAATCTAGCCATCAAGTCTAGTCTTAAAATCTAATTACACAAACTGTTCTTGTGTCTTACAGTCTGGCTAGTTTCATAATAAGACTCATATGAAAGCCCAGTGCCACAGCGTTATCTGAAACTTAGATAAAATACTAGTCACTGGTTCCTGCTGAGCAGCCGTCTTGGGGATAATTCAAATGTGAGCTCAGCTGACAAGACAATTGGGCCGGACTCGAGTGAATTACCTGAGCATTTGAAAGGATTATTAACTAGCGCTTAACCCAAGGTGCCATCAGCCTGAGAACAAACCTACTGTGCTATTCTATAAGCCAACACATAAATCCTCCCAAGTGCAGCTTCCTATAACTGACACATTTCCGTGTCTTTAGAAAATGGCACTTTGCCGATGAGGTCCATACAGTAATGCCTTCATTTCAGTCTCTGAGTTGTGATAAGGGAGCTGTACCTTTTAATGTGAGGGAGATCTTTAACACCCGGAAAAGCTGCATGTTTTACATGCTAATGAAAGTCATAGCCACATTTGCTAATTCAGACAGGATGAACATGCAGTGAGGTGCTCATCACTCTCTGTGTGTTTATACACCACTTTGCATTAAATTATTACTTATTATTAATCTCTGGCTCTCTACCACAGCATGTCTTTTGTCCCGTCTCCCTCCCCTAACCTTTATCCAGCTAGCCCCACTAAGACTCAGTGTCTCACTTACAAGAGAGACCCCACCCCCCCGAGCCTGGTTCTGCTGGAGTTTACTTCCTGTTAAGACTGACTTTTTCCTTCCTACTCTCGCCAAGTGCTTGCTCATGGGGGTTGTCTTATTGTTGGGATTTTCTCTCTGTCACTGTAGGGTCTTTATAACTGTTTTGATTTGGTGTTATATAAATAACATTGAATTTAATTTAATTATTCTTGTATATCTTATAGATTTGCTCAGCTTTTATTGTTCTGTTCCTTAAAATTTCTTATACAGCAGATTCTTTTTCTTACATGCATTCAGGATCCGTTTTGTCAGCCACGGTGTCTTAACAGATTTTTGTTAGTTTACTCATTGTGTTTATTGTAAAGTGTTGATATTATAGATAGAGAGCTTCCACGTGCCACATTTACATCTTGAACATAGATGTTACTCCGGGCTTGGCGGGTGAGATCGTCTTTGAGGCAGCAGATTGTTTCTTGTGTTTTATGTCTAATTAATTTTTTAATCGTTTGCATCTGTTCGTCTTGGCGTAGCTCTGTACTGTTGCAAAAACTGGTAGATGATCACTTACATCATTTTTTATTAATCCACTTATAGCATTGCTGTCACCAACATTAGTAAACACATTATAAATGAGCGCAGCACTGTGCGAACGATTGAGGGATAGAGACTGATGCTGCTCACTGTGTTGTTCTCAGTTGGATTTAACAAATCTTACTATATTATGTTATTACTGTACATACCTGCAGATTTGGGGATTTTACTCCTGGAACTGAGAGAAAACACTTTCTGGGGAACTTCATCACAAAAGATAAGCAGCATTTGGCTTTCCTGATATTAATGCAGAGACAGATTCATGGAGGACAAACAGCAGTTTGCTGAATGTATCTGTTACAGTTTTGATGTATGAGACCAAACTACAGAGGAGGAGACCTCAAGGCAAATGAATAAAAAGGTTGCAGGTCTTGGTGAGTGTATCTGATCATTTTTAGTAATAAATAATTGTTTGCAGATCAGATTTAGCTCATTTTTCCAGTTTTCCAATGAAGGAGGCGTAGCTTTCTATTTAACTGTGTTTTAGAACCATTATTTTTCATATCCCGGTAAACTATTTTGGATGAGCCAGCCAGGAAGAATCAGCCACTGATACTTGATCTTTAAATGTGCTTAAAATGCCAGATATCCTATACAGCGTTATCTTTAATCTTTCACATTTAATAAAATGAAGTGAAGCACACAGACAGACCTTAAAAGCTTATATTTCGTGATAAGGAAATCTCCAAAAAGGGGGCTGCAAATTTGTCCTTTTATGCTCAGAGTGGCTGCAGAATCTCCAATGCAGCACTTTGCTTTTAAAAGGGCGTCCAAAAAAAACCCAGGACCCAGTGTGAGTGTGAAATGGAATAAAGTGTCTAATGAACAGCAGCACACTCCACTCACTGCAGTTTGTCACTGTCCTCCTCACTCCTCTGCAGCCTCCGTCAGGCTGCAGTTTCAGATCAGTTTCAAAGGAATCAAAGAGCAGTCATCTTCATTCTTCTTATCTCAGGATCAACTGCAGGAGCAAAGCAATTTGCAGTGTTTGTATATGAAAACTAGCTCGCTGTATGAGGCCCATCCGCATCTACCAAAGGTCACATTGTTATTTAAATGACTTCAGTTACTTTAAATTGGTTGCTTTGTGTAACCTGCATTCAATAATCTGCCTCCGGAAATGTGATATAATAACAGGCGCAGTCAAAGCAGTCAAACAGCGAGGTATTTAAAGTTTTTATTTAAAGTTTTAAATAAATTATGCAGATTTTAGCTGCTGACAGCTACAGAAGCCACCCAATGAAATGAAAGTGGGATTTCTCATGGGTTTGCTTTGGTTTCAGCATGTTCTCAAAGTTAGTCAAATATGAGCGGCCCCTCTAGCATCAAAACAGTGTGATAGTTTATTAAGCATATAAATGTCTAATTAACTTGCAAATTTTTTTCATTTTACACACACACACACACACACACACACACACACACACACACACACACACACACACACACACACACACACAAAGACACACATGCAACCTCTTTGTTGTCTTACTGGTAACCTAAGCAATTAATGAATGAAATGTATGGCTTCTGTGCCAGTGGTGTGTTATTCTGGTGTTACTATTTGTGGTTTGTGAGATGAAAAAGGCAGAGAACTGGCCAATTCCCCTCTGGACTCCCATAAAAATATTCTGGTTTTTCCATATTTCCATTAACATAACTCGGCTATAAACAGGCTTGTGTCCTGAGGAATAAACAGTTTTAATTCCTCCCCCTGCCCCCCTTTTCTGATGGTGGTGTGGGTCAAAACTGTCTTGCAGTTTCTCACTGTGGGGTGCTGATCAGAGATGTCTTTTTAATGATCCAGCACTGACCCCTGTAGGCCAGCTGCGGTATTGCATGCACAGTGGTGGGCAGTCCCTGCAGTATTTCTTGCCGTGACGCACTCTTATTTCTTTCCTGTTTCTTTCCTGTTCACAAATTTGTTATTTTGCTTTATTTGGTTGGCAAGTATTAACTGTGCAGATTCGTCACCTGGACCTCTGTATGCTGCTGTTTTTACTATAAATGTAAAACAGAATGGAAAAAGACTGCTCTCCGAGACCTTTCTCTATAATATTGTGCATTAAAACTCTGAATTAGAAACTTTTTAAGGATAATTGTGCACACACCAATTAGCTTACATTTTCTAATTATAATTTAAAGCAGTCTGACCCTGTAAATCAAAGGAATGAAGATGTAGAGTCATTATTTCTGCTTGACTGTGTATGTAAATGGATGCCTGTGGGCCAAATCCCCACCACCACCACCACCACCCACAAAAACATTAGGCCCAAAAATGAGAGTTGAGGTTTTTAATTTTACAGTTCGGGTAATAAGTTTTGGGACAATGACATGATTTTCATAGTTTTGCCTCTGTACACTACCACATTGGATTTTAAATCAGGCAGTCAGGATGTGACTGAAATACAGACTCTCAGCTTTAATTCACAGGGTTTAATAAAAGAATTGCATTAGCTGTTTAGGAATTACAGCCATTTCTATACACAGTCCTGTTTTCAGAGGCTTAAAGCTAATCGGCCTATTGACTAACAAACAGTTTCTCAGCCATGTGAAGTCATAGTCAATAAAAAAATTAGGTTGATTCCAAGTGTTCAACTTGCATTTGGTAGTTGTTCATTTGAACATCCATCATCAGGTCAAAGATGCTGATATGCAAAAACTTTCGGAGTGGCCAAATCAGATCCACTGTGGTGGCGTACACAAGCAAAATTCCAAATATGCGTCATTGTCTAAAAACTTATGGACCTAACTGTCATCAAGGCTAAAGTCCAGTAGAGGTAACATAGTGCAGTATATCTAAAGCTTCTGTAAACCCTAATAAATGCTTATTCTTCTAACACACTAAGAGTCAATGACATGAATTTCATACACAAATTGGAGGAAAATGGGACAGCAACATTGCAACTAGGAAAAATTGGTGGTTGCCTGGTGACTGATTGCGCATAGTTACAGTGGCACCATCGATCGCAAGGCGACTGCACGGGTCACTTGGTGGGAGGTAACTTGTCTCCAAACATCTCGTCTCAGACTGACTGCAGTCACTCTCTAACAGACAGAGTTTGACAACGTCTGTGACGTCTCTTCGCAGTGGGAGACTCAACTCAACCGGCTGCATTCTAGTTAGATAAAAGCAACGTTGTTGAGCACTTATGTCATTTTACAGTTAAGTTACCATCGTGCAGCAATTCTGGTTGGGCTTTGAATGTAAGCAGTTAATGTGAAATTATGTTTAATGTGAATTTCTGTCTATGGACATGGCAACATTCGGCCCATTCAGTCGCAAACTGATTGCAGACTTATCATCATCTTGATGCACCAAAGTTACTTTGAAGACAGCAACGAGTGCTCAAAGCAGCCATTTCACTGCACACAGTTGTGAGAATTTCGGTTGTGCCTGTTTTCCTCAGTGTGACTGTAGGATAAACTGTAACTGCTTCTGTGCAGTTCCACCAGAAAAAACAAAACAAGATTGGTGCCTTTGCCAAAAAGCCCAAGGTTGAAGCCAGTGGGTACTGCATGGCGTTCATAGATTTCATGCTCAGATGCAGCCAACAGATTCTGTCTGTCTTGGTTTTCTTCCCGCAGAAATTATCCAAACTTTTGTTATTAGGCTGGTTCTCAAGAAGCACCGAGGCAGAGCTGGGTCAGGCAAGTACCAGCAAAGAGTTTCAAGTTCAGCAGCTAAAGATCCAGTTGATAGAGGCCAAAAATAGAGCTAAAAGAGAGTGGATGTTTGACTTGCATTCACCAGTTTGCCTGAAAAATGACTCCAAATGAGCCAAAATGTCCCTTCATAACAGCCAGATTCATGAATAAGCAACTGTTTGCCAAGATTTCCAAACTGTGTTCACAGTTTTGTTTTTATGGGCCCCAAATGGCAACAAAAATCTTCCAGGTATAAAAACAAAGTAAGGTTATGTAGTAAGTAAGCTGAGAGTGTGACTGAAGGACTGGTGGTGGCTTTACTGGTTTCATGAAGAGACTAACTAAAAGGTGCAGTGCTGAGGTCAGAGCGATCAACACTGGGAAAACCACACATCCAATAAATAGGGTTTTTTTTACATTATATGGATGGATTCCACAATTTCCACAAAGGATTTGATTGATAATGTCATCAAGGCAGACATTAATTTATACAGTACGGGTAATGTTATTAGGGAGTTACCTGTATTTCTTAAACTCCAGCATACTGTATATCATTAACCTGCCTGTTTCCCTTCTGACTAAATCTAGTGTGAAAATATTGGAAATAA
Organism: Archocentrus centrarchus; assembly: GCF_007364275.1. Classification (NCBI taxonomy): domain Eukaryota; kingdom Metazoa; phylum Chordata; class Actinopteri; order Cichliformes; family Cichlidae; genus Archocentrus; species Archocentrus centrarchus. The sequence goes on along the minus strand of NC_044355.1, from coordinate 2,423,306 downwards.
AAATTCCCGCATACTTCCTCAAAAGATTTGCACACTTTAATTCAACACAGCTGCAGCGTGCAGTCCTCCACCACACGATGAGAGACCGTTTGGTTCGTTTGGCAAATGCTGCTGCAAATGATGTCTCATATCTCACTGCCCATTTATTTCTTCATGCTGATATTTCTTCTTCATGAGCATAAAAGGGAGATGGAAAATGGGAGCAGGAGAGCGTGCTAGGAAGCAGCAGGCCCTCACATTAGACTCAGCAACGAGGAGTGACCGGGAACGCTGCGGCAGAAAACCAGGACGACAATTTCAAACCCAGAAGCACGTTAAACAACTGCAGACATGCAAAAGATCCACTGTCAGCATTAAAGCTCGGCCCTTCACACACTCATTGGAAAAGAAGGCAGTGTTGTTTTGCTGGCTCTCGCTTCCCCGAGGCGTACAATAACCTTTTTGTAGCTTGCTTTTTAAAAGCCTGTTCGGCTCCAGCCCCTGATGCCTCAGACCCAAAGCAACGATTGGCTTGTTGAAAAGAGAAAAGACTTTTTTACCCTCCTCTGCAACCAGGTTTGACCCTAAAGACTGCAATCAAGTGCCAGTGAATCAAAAGATGATGATTAGCATTTCATTATGTGTCTCCTTTTTTAATTTAACTCAAGTTCTTCCAGGTCACATCCCGTTTCTGTGCACTTCACAGGAGACACAACGTGGTGCGTGAATGGCTGCTTTGGATTACAGCAGCCCTTCATCTTCTCACCGATGCCTGCATTTGATCTTTATGACTTTACAATATGCTGATAGATTTTATGAGAGCAGGCAGTGTAGTTGCACTGAGCTTAAAGTGGATGGATGGACAGAAACAGCCTTTGAAGGTCTGAAGTAATCTTACTGAGGAGATTTCACTTTTCTGACGTCTGCCTGCCTGAACTAAATGTTTGGCTAACAGCAGTTTCAAACACAGTTCACTTTTATTTTTTCATTCTCCAAGACTTGTTTTGCATGCAGCTTTCCACATGGCATCAGAGGTTTTCTGATTGTTTATTAATATTACTGAAAAAATGATCACTCCATAAGCACTCACTGTTTTATGTCTAATTATGATTAGCCTCTATCTCCAGGCTGCCTGTGCCAGATTTTTGTGGAGGTGAATTGGTAGAATTGGTGGTTTGATCCCTCTGTGGCTTAACGTGCACTGTGCACATGCTGAATTCCCCGAGCAGAGCTCATGGGGTTCCTCATTATGTAGGAAAATGTCCACGAGAAAGCTGCTTTCAAACAGTATAGCTGGATTTCAGAGACCGTCATTCAGACGTTGTCTCTCTCGTCACCATAGCACAAAGATCCTGTTTGCTGTTGGACTGAGGGGCCTGAAGGAGGTCCTGAAGAGTTTTAGCTGTCAGAGAATACCTGCCATGTTTTTAATTGATTAATGTATTTATTTATTTTTGCATATCTGCTACTAGAATTTTTTGCCCCATTCTGTTAAACACCTTACCGAGGGTCATTAAACTGGAAAAAAAAAAATCCACTCCATTCTGCTGAGAACATTTCCTGTTGGTCTATCCTGTAATATCTTCTCTCCAAAGTTTAGACTGTAGCCAAAATTGATCTACCTATCGCGACCCCTGTGACCTGAACCTGGTTAAGAGGGAGGATGGATGGATGGATGGATGGATCAAATCGAACAATCACCACCAAAATCAATTATGTTTAACCAGTTTGTTTAATTTGGATTAATTTAAGTTTGATTTATCATTGATCAGCGATTATAGTAAGAGGCATTTCTGTCATATACAGTAATACAGACTCTTTGCCTTTAATGTATGGAGGTTATGTTAATGTTTGTGTGTGTAGTCACTGCCCAAAGGCCAACTGTAAGCATGTGGAAAAAGCCCAGATGGTGACCCCTGCCAGTGCACGCCCACAGCTGTCTAATAATTAGGATACGGTAAGATCATCAGAATCAGTCGGCCATTCTTCCTTTTTCCTAACTGCTTATGTTATTATTATTGGAGCGTATTCCAGCTGTCATAGGATGGCAAGCAGGTTGCACCGTGGACGGGCTGCCAGTTCACACCACATCATCAGAATTATGTATTCAACAAAATACAGAAATACGTGTTTGAATGGTTTTGCCTGCAGTGAACTTTGCTATCTGATTATTTTATATGTTTGGGTGGCTACTGACCAGAGTGCCAGTTGCAAAATTGTCTGACAAATGATCAGATTTGCTGAAATTAGTCACAGAATTATGTGTGTGCTGGTTTTGGTTAGAAATGTAACCAGTTACTTTCAACCGCTCCCTTTTTTTCTCACAGGCCGCCACATTGGACTGATCTGCACATTCAAGCAGGATGCTCTTCTTGGCACAACCCCCCCCCCCCCCCCCCCCCAATTCATTCCAGTTGTATTCATATTTCAGGAGCACAGCCCTGTAAAAACAGTTAGTTTGGATACAATATTAATACATGCACTGCAATTTCATCATGTCTGACAGATTTATGCAAAACAACCATAGAGCAAAAATCTCACCTGATGAGTATGGTGCCATATAGACATGGGAATGTGTTTAAAATAAACTCATAGTCATACTCAAAGTCATATCTTCACCTTAATGTGATATGATGGCAGATACAAAGTTAAGCACACAGCTTTACACACTGCAGAAGTCCTCTCAGCTTTCACTTTGCTACTGTATCTGCACGTGGTTCACTTTAACATCAAAATTAGGACTCGGATCACTGACAGCACATGAGAAAAACATCAGTCAGCATCAGGGAATTTGCTCAAACATAACAACAACTTGATATTTGTATCAAAAGCATCCTGCGAGCTCCTGGCTTAGCTGGTGTAATCAGGTTAGCTGAGTGTCTCCTGTGAGGAGGTAATCCACTTTGATGCTGCCTGTCTGCTACCGAAACATTAAATCTGTGTCAGGCTGCGCAGTCTGAGCAGCAACCACCAGTCCAGCCCACTCTGTAATTCAATTACATTCGTTGACTCATGTCCTACTTAACGTCCGGGCAGTCAACGGCCTGATTACGGAAGCCACAAATTGTCAAATACCAAACCTGAATAAACATTTATGTCTCTCAAAACCAGGAGGGTTGTAATTACCGTCGGTAATGTTATTTCAGAGTACGTATGAAGTGCGGTGCAAGAGTTCAGCAACAAGCTTCATTTCTCAGATCATCTGCATGGAAATTTGAGCGGTTCTTCCTGCTGCAGTTTCAGTTCTTGATGAACTCATTGGACCCTGAACTCTCCCCAGAAGCTATAAACATTTAGGACGTAGAACAATATCAGTCCTGCAGAGTCTTTGTTCACAGGATTGTTTCAGTACGCCGAACTTTCTGGAAAGTAACAGAATAACCTGCGCAATTTTTTTTCCCCAGATGGCGGCATTTTCTACAAACTCTCGTGTCATACTCTAAGGGAACATGCAGTGTGAAGATATCACTGCATATATGTGTGATATCAGTAAGATAAAATCTGTTTCTATAACTATCAAACTGCTAACTGTTCCATCTGGGACTCATCTCTGGGTTTCTGCTCGTCTCTTTTTGAGACACATATTTTTTGTGGCACTCACACGGGCTGACTTCTCTGCACTAAAATCAATAAAAATGTGACATCGTCTCAGTTTGTGAGCTGGAGTTGGAGGGAGAACAGAACAAAAACGCTGTGCAGTCGCATTGTCCCATGAGTAGAAGCATCCCCCAGCAGGATTATGTGAATCAGCACACCTCAGGCTGCTCAGCCACAGTTTGGACCTGATCTCTGAGCTCCTGAGATCCCAGCACAACTGAGTATCTGCTGGATGTGTCTGGAAAAGCACAATGACCCTACAACCCCCAACCAAAGTCCGCACTCACACAGACCCCGAAGCCATTTCAGCAGCAGTGGGGAGTGTCCAGGCTCACAGTAAGTAACGGCTGCTTTTAATGCCGAGGTTGATCTAAGTACATACATTGAAAGATAACCTAATATCACTCAGATATTTTTGCATTGTAAAGGCAAAGACTCATTTTTAATTGTGAACACTCAGAGGAGGTGTGTCACAGGCCAGATTGGTCTGAAGTGGCTCAGACTGTAAAACTATGATAAAATTCCCTGATGGCAAACATGAATGCTTCTCTTCCTGTAAGTGTAACAAAGTACATTTTCAGGGTCCAATATTAATATTTAATTTACAAAGCAAAACATAAACAGCCTGAAATGTCTGAAGAAAAGTGATTACAGTTTCAAAAATGATTTATGTGTCATTGTTTTCAGTCTGCAGTCGCGTCTCAGAGCAGAAAAGCACACGGCCTCGGCTCCTCGGTTTCACCATCTCACTTCGGTGTGCTGACATTAATGGTTTGGAAAACCAAATCTTATGACACATTCATCCTTAAAGACTTCAAAAATGGTGTTTTCTTTCCCTGCAGTTTTCACGCTGCAAAGCTCCACTGAGCCAGACGGGATGGCTCACTGGCGCCTTTGGCGAGCTGGTTCTGACCCGTGGGCCGCATGTTTGACACCCACCAGACTGATGGAGCAATTATGGGGCGGCTGAATGTAGCGTAGCATAAACTTACGCAGCAGAAACTCTATTTGTGCAGTTTTTATACAAACAGCAACAGGCTGCCTCGTAAATGACCACATTTCCAGTCACATGTCTGCCAGTAATTACAAAATAAGTAATAATGTTCTGGCTCACGAATATAAAATAATATGCTGTTCATACTGTCATTAATTTACTTATTGGTAACCTTTAATTTATCCAAATACTGTCTAACCAGTCTGTAATTATTACCAGTCAATAATACCTGAATTTCATTTTTCTAAATACGGAGTCAGTGAAGCTGGAAAATTTAAATTTACTGTTCTTATTTTTGTTGTTCTATTTTTAAGAAAATAGAATTAATGGTTTTTACAGAAGGTCATTTTGAGTGTTGCAATCCTCTGCTTCACTTCTCAAGCATAAAAAACAGATTATGTAATGATTTTATATATTTTTCAGAGATGATTTTTAGTATTTTGTCCTGTATTTACTGCATCTCTGAAACATATTTCAGTTTGTTTGGAAATACCACAATTCGGCCACTAGATGGCGCGACTCACCCATGACTTCGAAGCTTCCTGTCTCTTACATTATCTGCAAATATGTCACTTTATTGAATGACTGGGGGGGGGGGGGGGGGGGGGGGGGCATACCAATTAAGCTCTAATAGACTCCTAATTTTAATATCTTCTGAAAGAAAATCGCATTGAAAAAAAAACTCAAACATGTATCTGCTTTCGCGCATAATATAACTGTTAATTTTGGGATGTATTGTATATATATATATATATATATATATATATATATATATATATATATATATATATATATATATATATATATATGTGTGTGTGTGTGTGTGTGTATACTGATATTCTTTTTATACATCATTCTTCAGTTCAAATGTACCATGTTAATTCATAATTATTCATATAAATTTATACTTTAAATTGATTAAATCTTATTCCAAAGCAGCTTTCCACATTTCTTTAAATTTATTCAAAATCTTTTTTTTTTTTTTTTCAAATTTTAAATATTTTATGGAACTATCAGAATACTGTATAAAATGCCAAAAAGGACTTTACGGTACAAAAATGATTTTAAAATAGATTATTTTAAGGAGTTTTGACTTTGTAAACTATATCTTTATTGGATACATTTATATTCTATATAAATACTTTCTATCGTGATCGCTTTTTTTTCTGCATTAAAGAGAATATCGCTTGTATCCTTTGACAATTAAGATCTCTTGGGGCATCCTTACCTGTCCTATTTGATTGACATCCTCTTCCACAAGCGCGGACAGCGGGCTGTGCTGCACAATAGAGGGGGAAAGGCAGTGGGCGGGCGGGCAGGAGCGCCGCTATCCAATGGGATCGGTGATGGGAGGGAGTTTGCCGAACTCCAGCTTTGTTCTAACTTACTGGGACTCCAGCACAATATGACTGAAGCGTCTGCACCGTTATTCCACGGGACAGCGCGTAGGCTCAGTCGCCTGCATATATTCAACACCGCTGCCTTGCGCCCCAACTTTGGATAAACTTTTCTCCTTTTTTTTTACGCATCTCCAAGGAGCCAGGAACTTTTGCTTTCTTTTGTCTTTCATGGGATTGTCAGATTCCTTCTTGAAAATGCTATTTAAGGAGTTGAACTGAGACTTTCCTGACCTGCAGGAATCATTCTCTCCGGTTAGAGGATTTTGTTGCAATTAAGCGGCGCGGCGCGCAGGATAAAGTAACACTTCTGGAGCACTTTGGTGTGGAAGGAGCCGTGGCTGGGTTTCTCATTGAGTTTTCTGCACATTTTCTGGAATACAATGATTCAGCGACTCGTCCAGACTCAGTAAAGTTGATGCATCAAAGGCATGAACTCTGTCTGAGAAAGGTGGACTGGCTAACTGACCATGGCGCTCACAGGTAGGGGCTTAGGCCGGCTTCATTTGATTCTGCTGATGTTATGGACTCTGTCGCGGTACTCAGCATCCAGCCAGGTCCGCCAAGAGTTTCAGGTCCTGGAGGAGCAGCCTATTGGCACCTATGTGGGCACGATAGGGACCAAACCCAGCTTCACGTACCGCTTCAGCGAAAATCACAAACTTTTTGCAATTAACGGCACCACGGGAGTCATTTCCACCTCATCTGTGATCGATAGAGAGGTTCTGCAAAGTGATGTCATCAATGTTGTGGTGCTGTCCAGTCATCCCACCTACCCTACTGAGGTCAGGATAGTAGTTTTGGATATTAATGATAACTCGCCGGTGTTTCCAGACGCGTCAATTGTCGTGTCGTTTAAGGAGGACGCCAGCAGCGGCAGGCAAGTAATCCTGGACACTGCTACAGATTCCGACATAGGAAGCAACGGAGTTGATCACACCACGTACAGAATAGTGAAGGGCAACGAGCAGAGGAAATTCCGCTTGGATATTACAGTCAACCCTAGTGGAGAGGGGGCATTCTTGCACCTTGTTTCAACCGGAGGCTTGGACAGGGAAGTTACTCCCTTCTACCAGCTCCTGATTGAAGTGGAGGACAAAGGAGAGCCCAAAAAGTTTGGCTACATGCAAGTAAACGTCACCATTCAAGACATAAATGACAACCCCCCTGTTTTTGAGCAGGACCAGTATCAGACCAGCGTTTTTGAGGATGCAGCTGTAGGTTCAAGTATTCTGCAGATTACAGCATCAGATCAGGATGAGGGAGCCAATGCTGAAATCAGGTACTTTTTAGATGAGGGGACACCTTTCCAAATTGACCCCAAAGCAGGTACTATTATAATAAAAGAGGGTTTGGATTATGAGAGCAAAAAAGAGTATTCCCTCACTATTCATGCTGTAGACAATGGGGTGCCGTCTCTGTCAGGCAGAACAGAAGCCACTATCAAACTTTTAGATGTGAATGATAATGACCCCGTAGTAAAGTTCAGATATTTTCCCACTACTTCTAAATTTGCCTCTGTAGATGAAAACGCACAGATCGGCACAGTTGTGGCTTTGCTCACCGTTTCTGATGCCGACTCGCCAACAGCTAATGGTAACATATCGGTTTCAATCTTAGGAGGCAACGAGCAGAGGCACTTTGAAGTGCACACGTCTCCTGTGCCCAATTTAAGTCTGATCAAAGTGGCCAGTGTGTTAGACAGAGAGAGAATTTCCTCATACAACTTGACTGTGTCTGTGTCAGACAATGGCAGGCCTATGGCCAGGTCTTCTTTTGCCAGTCTGGTTATTTTTGTGAATGATATCAATGATCACCCTCCCATATTTCAGGAAACTGTGTACAGAGTAGATATCAGTGAAGATATACCAAAAGGCAGCTACATTAAAGGGGTTTCTGCAACAGATGGCGACTCTGGGCAGAACGCCAACCTGCGCTACTCCCTGGTGTCTGGAAACGCTTTGGGCTGGTTCTCCATCAGTGAAAACAGTGGTCTGGTTACCAGCGCCGCTTTGCTGGATAGAGAAATAGCATCTGAAATTGTGCTCAACATTAGTGCCAAAGACCAGGGGCTGCAGCCCAAGATTTCTTACACTAAACTGATAGTCAACATCACAGATGTGAATGACCAAGTGCCTACATTTACACAGAGCACATATCACGTTTCCCTGGTGGAGCACGCTCCGGCCGGCACTGAGCTGGTGGTGCTGTCTGCCTCAGATGACGACCTTGGGGCCAATGGAACTATCCGGTTTTCATTTGATGCAGAGACTCCAGCCAGCGTCCAGGAGCTGTTTCGCCTGGATGCCGTGTCAGGGCGATTAAGCACAGCCGTGGAGCTTGACAGGGAGGATCAGGCCTCCTACTTACTCCACATCCAGGCAGCAGATGCAGGCAGCCCTCCTTTGCACTCTGTAGGAAAAGTCAACATCACCCTTTGGGATATCAATGACAATAGGCCAGTTTTCTACCCTGTGCAGTATTTTGCAAATGTGAAGGAGAACGAGCCCTCGGGTTCTTATGTAACCACGGTTGCAGCCACAGACCCAGATTTGGGCAGGAACGGCACAGTCAAATACATAATTACAGCTGGAGACGCTTCCAAATTCCGCATTAATAGCAATACAGGCAAAATTACCACACTGGTGTCCCTGGATAGAGAGGAGAAAACTGCTTACCAGTTGCAGGTGACAGCAGCAGATGGTAGTGGTCTGCGCTCACACACACCGGCCATTGTGACTGTAACTGTTATAGACACACAGGATAATCCGCCGGTCTTCAGCCAGAAAGTGTACAGCTTTGTCATGTTTGAAAACGTGGGTGTTGGGACAGTTATCGGGACAGTATCTGCAACCACGGTTGATTTAAACACAAACATCTCATATCTGATCACCTCAGGGGACCAGAGAGGGCTTTTCACTGTTAACGGTGCAGGCCAGATCACAGCATCAAGCCAGATAGACAGAGAGGAGCAGGGATTTTACCAACTGAAAGTTGTAGCCAGAGCTGGTGAGATCACAGGAGAAGCCTTTGTTAACATAACTGTGAAGGACTTAAACGATAATGCTCCTCATTTTATTCACACTGTGGAGCATGTGAGCGCAGTGGAAAACTGGAGCACAGGTCATGTAATATTCCAGGCCAAAGCTTCAGATCCTGATGAAGGTGCAAATGGCATGGTGGTCTACAGCCTCAAACAAAACCCCAAAGGCCTGTTTCACATTCACGAGAAGCATGGCCTCATCACGCTGACCGGGCCGCTGGAGGTCACGACGAGTTCCTATGAGATTGAAGTCACCGCATCAGACATGGGAGTCCCTCAGCACACCTCCAGCCTCATCCTCATCGTCAGCGTTTATGACGTCAACGACAACTCACCTGTGTTTGACCAGCTCTCGTACGAGGTCATCATCCTGGAGTCCGAGCCTGTCAACAGCCGTTTTTTTAAAGTGGAGGCCACCGACAAAGATTCTGGTCTCAATGGCGAGATTATGTATGACATCGCTGGTGGGAACACAGGCGATGTGTTTGGTATTTTTCCGGATGGGCAGTTGTACATCAAAGCAGAGCTGGACAGAGAGATACAGGACAGATATAACTTGGTGGTTACAGCCAAAGACAGGGCCGTGGAGCCGCTGAGTGCCACCGTCAATGTAACAGTGATTCTAGATGACGTAAATGATAATCGTCCTCTCTTTAACAGCACCAATTATGTGTTTCATTTTGAGGAGGAACAGAAGAGAGGGTCGCTCGTCGGGCAGGTTTTTGCTGAGGATAAGGACTTTGGCCCAAACAGTGAGGTCAGATACACATTTGAGACACCACAGCCCAACTTTGAGCTGAATGCCATCACAGGGGAGTTGACCAGCACTTTGCAGCTGGACCGCGAGTCACTCATGAGACAAAGAGGCGCCGCTGTGTTCAGTTTTGTGGTCGTCTCGTCAGACCAGGGTCTCCCCAAACCCCTTAGGGACCAGGCCAAAGTGCAAGTTTACATACAAGACATCAACGACAACCCGCCTAAATTCACCAAAGACATTTACCAGGCCTCCATCTCTGAGTCAGCTCAAAACATGACACAGCTGCTGCGGGTCTCTGCCTCAGATGTGGATGAGAACAAAAACGGGCTGGTTCGTTATCACATCGCTGAAGGCAACGAGGAAGGCCAGTTCACGATCGATAGCAGCTCCGGACAGGTGACTCTGGTTGGAAAGCTTGACTATGAATCTACATCCTCCTATTCACTAAAAATCATAGCTGTTGATGCTGGAGTTGTGCCCCTGTCTTCCTCTTGTATGCTCAGCATTAGCATCTTGGATGAAAATGACAACTCCCCGTTTTTCCCTAAATCCTCGCTGTCTGTTGACGTCCTGGAGAACATGAGGATAGGGGAACTGGTGGCCTCCGTGACCGCCACTGATGCAGATTCAGGTCAGAACGCAGATATCACGTACAGCATCACAGCCACAAACAACCACGGCACCTTCAGCATCAGCCCCAACACAGGCAGCATCTTTCTGGTTAAAAAGCTGGACTTTGAAACCCAGTCATTTTACAGACTCAACATCACTGCAAAGGACAGTGGGCGACCACCCCGCTCCTCATCCATTCCCGTGGTTATTCATGTCAGGGACTTTAATGACAACCCTCCTGTATTTACACCTGGAGACATTTTCAAATCCATTCCTGAAAACCTTCCTGTCTCTGCCTCAGTTATGACCATTGCAGCTCATGACACGGATGCAGACATAAACGGGCAGCTGGAGTACTCTATTGTTCAGCAGATTCCTCGAGGAAACCACTTCAGCATTGACTCGAGCACTGGGCTCATATACACCAGCAAGGAAATCGACCGGGAGTTCTCCAGTCTGTTTGAGTTGACAATCAAAGCCACTGATCAGGCAGTTCCGGTTGAATTCCGTCGATATGCCCTGAAAAATGTAACAATATGGGTCACGGACCTCAACGATAACGTTCCTGCTTTTATGTCCCAGAATGCGCTCGTGGCTGAGCCTAACATAGTCATTGGCTCCATCTTGACCACAGTGGTGGCCTTTGACCCGGATGATGGTGCAAACGGGGAGGTGGAGTACGAGCTTGTGGAAGGGGACTCGGACACTTTCATCATGGACAGGTACAGCGGGGATATCCGCCTGGCGTCCCAGCTCGTTCCATCCCGACTCATGTACACCCTCACGGTGTCGGCCACGGACCACGGCACTGACCGCAAGACCTCTAGAACTGAGCTGACCATCATCCTTCAAGGAGTGGATGGACCTGTTTTTTCCCAGCCCAAATACATCACCATCCTTAAAGAGGGCCAGCCGCCGGGCACCAACGTCATCTCCCTGGATGCCTCGAGTCCAAGAGGCTCTGCAACCAAAGTGGAGTATTTCATTGTGGCGGTGCGCAGCGGTGGAAAAGCTGTGGGTCGCCTTTTCACCATTGGCCGACACACAGGAGTGATACAGACGGCTGCGGAGCTGGATCGAGAACAGGGGTCTGACCTCTACCTGGTGGATGTGTACGCCATTGAGACAGACGCCAGCCAGCCCAGAACACAGCGTGCTGAGGTTAGTACACTGCTGACTTCTCTCTTCTCTGCAGGTACTGGAAAGCCACCTTATATTTTGCACTATTGGTCTATTTGATCTGTTTGGCAGGAAAAGGGCATGAACTCACCCACTGGCACTTGTTAGAGACATTTGGATCAAATAAATGTAATAAGAGCAAAGTTAGAACTGGAACAGAGGGAAAGAGGGGGGGGGGGGGGGGCGTGACTGTCCAAGTCACATATAAAACAGAGCCACCTATTGCATTAATTAAATCCTTTTTTTTTTTTTTTTTTTTTTTTTTTACACACAACTCTGCATTGTATTAAATCATAGTTTTGTTGGACGTGAGTAAGAAAGCCTTGTTCTCTGGCATGATAACTGTATTTTTCTCGTTTCCAAAGCATTCTAGCCATAACAATTCATCTTGAGTGTCGCTCCTCTAATATTTGAGCAGTCTCGGAAAGGAAATGAGCGTTGCATGTCTTCTGCACAAGCTCCTCTACTGCCTTCCTGAACTGAAATATTCTTATCAACTAGTTATGAACTGCACAAATCAAAGAAAGACCACTTTTTAATTTCCCCACAGTAGACATAAATCATTCAAGGCTGCTCAATTTCGAGACCCACAATGGTTTCTTTCGTGTCTAAAGCAGAAATGAAAAACAGAGTCATTCACATGGTGTTCCAGAGCAGGTATGCATCATCAGTACGGGTATTACTTTGAGCCTTTGGGCCTGAGGCTGTTTTGGCACTGGGGGTGGTCTTTGGGTGCCTTTATACCACCGGGAACTGTTCCACAGGCAATAAGTGACCATTAAAATTAGGTGACCTCTTAAGACTTTGTGAAACAATCAGGTCACAGAGACTGAAACTTAAGCTGTTCATTGAGTTTCTTTGCATTATGTGACGTACCTTTTTTAGGTTTTTTTCCTGAATAACATGGAGCTAAATTCTCTGAAGTGTGCCGTGGAAACCCTAAGGCCAGTCCGGGTGACTAAAACCTAGCTGCTAGCCAAATGAAAAGCAAATGTGTTTCTATATATGTTTTGGAAATTTTAGCCATGGCTTGAAATGCCATGTTGTAACAGACTTGATGACACACATAACCCATAAAAAAAAAAAAAAAGTGTAGGCTGCTCGTCCTCTTAAGAAATGTGTTTTGTGTTAGTGCGTTTCTAAAAAATGCCTGATGCAAAATTATTCAGGAGTTTAAGATTAGCAGTTCAAGATTGATGCCTTTTCAACCAAGACGCATATTGAAACTGAAATCCAATACAGCAATCTGTTATTTGGAGACAAACGCACATATTATTGAAATCAAGGATTACTTGGCAAAATCGTGTTAGCAGAGTTAACTTAAAAGTTTGCCCAGGCCAAATGGGAATATCAAATGTTCTCTCACGTTGCCTGCAGCAAAGATGGCAATCTACTTTCCTGCAGACTCTGCTGTCGGCCTAATGAGAGAATATAGTGCAGCGCTGCTTCATTCCCAAACTTTAAACTCTAGATTGGTTTCATGCTAAGCTTGAACTTTCTCACCCCTCAAAGAGATGACTTTACCATACCACCTGGCTGAGTAGTCGGTCTCTCCACTTTGAGAAGCGTGAGATCTAATAACGTGGTGGAATTCAAATGACCGTCCACATTTGGAAATACGGGCTGTTTTTTGTGCTCCGAGGCAATAAGCTGTTGTTTTTACGGCCACATTTGTAGCAGCACAGATGAACAGGTCCTGTTCAGACTGTTTGGGTCTCCTCTGTCAATGGGACCTCAATGCACAGTGTGGTACACCAGTGTAAACCTTCTGACTTAGACTAATGTTTTTCCAGTGCAGTGTTTATACACCAGATACCCGGTAGCAACTCGGGGAGTATTTCCATCCCCGAGGTTGTGACCCTTTCACATTCTCCATTTCCCATTTTCCCCATTGATTGGATGCATGAGGGAAAGCTGGCATTTTTCCCTGCACTATGCACCACGTGTGATGTTTTGGAAACACTCAAACAAAGAGAATTTGGTTGGACATGCTTTATCAGGGGTTGCAATCACAAACAGCTCGGGATGTTTGTCAGTGATTGTTGTTTGGTGCCTTCTGGCGCACATCTGGGTCATATATGATTCAGTGAGGTCACCATTTAACCAAACAGCAGTTCTACTTAAAGTTGGTTAATCATGTTTTTGTTGTTGTAATTTACTAGCTTCAAAAAGGGCATTTTGAAATGTTTTTCCTATGATTTCATTACCCAGAAATCTTTGTCTTTCTCTCTCCTATTTCCTAGTTTGGGTAAATATGCTGGGGGGGATGTCTTGGCAGCAGCCTTATCTATTGTTGGGGAATTCATTCATAGTGTTTAGAAGGATGTTTTTCATTTCACTCAAAGTTTTGATTCATCACATCCTGGAATGTCTGTGTTTGGAGGTGAAGAGATGTATTGGTTCCACTTCGGACCATCAGTAATATGACAGGAGGCGTTCATGAGCTGTTCAAGACCAAACACCTGCGATCGGGGTTTGTATGTTAACTCTAAAAAGCAAAATGATCACTAGAAGCAAATGTTACCTGCCAAATAGAAGTGGGACTGGAGCAGAGTATTATAGATTATTCTGATGTTCATCCATTCTTTAATTAGTTGTTTGGTCTTCAGAGTGGTAAAAACATCCTTCATGATAACCCCCAAACTTGTTTCTGGTTTCAGAGCTAACATAAAACGTTCCTCCTCTGCTTCAGATCTTAAATAAATAATCTGCAAAAACAAAAGGTGCATAATTTGATGAATAAACACTAGGTGCAGTTTGTTGGTTCTATCTCTGTCTATCCCCACTGTCTGTCATTGCACTTACTATGTAAAAATATGTCTGCATAGCCTTTTAATGAACCTTTAATTTACCAGGATGGTCCTTTGGGATCCTTTTTAAATTCCTGGACACGTCACTCAGCTTCCATTTGCGGTTAGCGTTGGCAGCTTTTGGACACTTTTCATTGCCACCTCTCAAAACCTTTTTGTTCATGTTTAAAAAGTTGCATATTTGGTTGGAGCATTCCTTTACATAAAGGAGTGAAAGCTGTTGAAGAAACCGGTGCGGCTCTGCTTCTTATCCTCTCTGCACTCTCTCCCCGTCAGCCTCCTCCTCACATGCACTGCAGCGCTACAGTTGTTTTCTTAAACTCTGTGAATCGAAATGAAGTGCTGTTTTTCCGACAGACCCTCAAGTGCCACATCAGGCTGTGCCCCCTCCTCTTAAAGGCATTGTCCCCCCCGCCTGAAAGTAAACACAGTCACAGTGTTGAACAGGCCTTCCTTTGTTTTGCTTTCGCAGATAAAGTGTTGCGCTGCCCCGGCAGCGATTTGAGAGGCTTTTATTATTTTTCTGTCTGTGCCAGCGTCCTGGCTTGGCAGATTTAGGAGGTTGTATGGATGCCCCTGTCAGCCAGCTTTCCTCCCCTCTCCTCACCAGCGAGGGACGTACAGTCAGGCTGTTTGGGCTCATGAGACTGAGGAAAGAAAAGAGTGTTTTGGGAGGGTTCTGGACATGTCAGGCGGTGTTATTGGGAGTTGTGGGAATAAAGGAAGAGGTGGGGTGACGGGAAGCATTATTATGAGGGTGTTGGAAGTGCCAGACACAGGCACCGTTGCAAGGACTCATGGGAAGTAGGAGGCAAGGATATGGTTCAGGATTATGTCCCAAGCAGGTTGAAGGAAGACAGATCAATCTGCTAGCAGGTTTGAACATCATAGTTGGGGAATGCAGATGGCTGAGTCAGATAATAGGCTCATATTAGTGTTGATCCGTTGTTACGGATAGTTTGAACTCTTGTTACTGTAGCTTCAACCTCCCCTCCTCATTAAAGTCGTATATCTTCATGTTTTTACATCTCATTTGTATCTGTGTGCCTGCTTTGTGTCTCTGACAAGCTGTTTGCAGGCTCTCTGTCAGATTCATAAATCTCAATGGTAGCAAAATGTCAGAGTCCTTTTGCTTTCTCCATATTTCATGATGCTGAAGCTCCTCTAACGTGAACTCGGAGGGAAACGTGATCAGAGGCAGCACTGAGGTTGTAGAGAAGACCAAAAAAGCCTCACTGAAATACAACACCTGTAAAGCCATCCAGGTCAGCGAGGCAGGAGGACAAGGTCACGTGCAGCTGGATGATGTGATATGGATGCTGGTTCTTGTTTGTGCACTTTGTGTCATTTTGTGAGAGCAATAAAGCCTGAAATATTGATGACTACAGCTTCCACAGAAAAGGGGGAATAATATTACAGATAGCTCCAGATGTGCATTTTAACCTCTTGAATCAAAATGAACAGAAAAAAAATGCTTTGTTTAGATTTGATTCACACACACACGTTTGGTATAAAAATTTCATGTTGCTCAGAAGGCACATTTTACAAGAACTGGATGAGGAATGATGCAGAACAAACTGCATCCTTGTGTATTATAATTCACGGTGTAATTGCGATATTTTGCTTGTGCACATGAGCTTGGGAAAGGTGGTAACACACTAGTCCTGGCCGTAACCGCGGTTGTAATTCACCCAGTAATCTGGCCGGACGAGCGTTTTAAAATGGTCATCGAAGAGGTGACGCATCTGCTCAGCTCTCCTGGTAGGTGGTCTCTCCGGGGTCCGGGTGAACCTGCGGGTGAACCGGCGCTGGGGAGTGCCGGTTGTCCCAGAGCGTCGATCCGTTTTACGAGACGCCGTCGCCATAAAAGTTGAATAAACATTCACTCATGCATAGATGCCTGCAAGCAAATGCTGCCAAACGCACACAAACACACACACAGACACACACTGACCACAAGCTCACACAGACTCATGTGCAGAAACATTAAATAGCAGCAGTCAAAATAATTGTTTTATTTCAATTAGTATGATTATGTTACTGTCAAGTCAGATCATTGAGACGGTTCTATTTCTGCAGATTTAAAGTCAGGCCTTTTATTGTATCCAACTGTTCGCATTCGTTCCCTTTACTTTGTGCCTCGCTCTAACTTTGCGTTAAAGCATGTATTAAAAATACTGTGTTATGTGTTTTTCTGCAGCACCCTTACAGTCGTTGCTGCAGCAGGCCGCCTCACGTTTCTGTACATATGACTTTTCTTTTTTTTAATCAGAAAGCTGCAACTCGGGCAGCTCATAACAGACGTTTCTGAAACTGGAGGATGAAAGGTCAGGACCTGGATCATATTGTTCTGCAGTGCCATGTTCTATAAAGTTAAGCCAACCACTGCATTAGTAATGAAAGGGCTGAACTAACCCTTTTTTGGCACACAGTCACACATGCTGTTAAATCCCACAGCTCACTTTCAGTATTTTACCTGCTGAAATTCGTCATCCCTGATATTATCATAAATGAAGCTGCGTTTGCTGTGCAGCAGTTAGACCTGAAATGTTCCTTCCTGATAAAGCGAATAGTTAGAGCCGGATCAGGTGACCCTGAACCGTCCTTTAGTTGGGCGGCTGTAGGCTCAGGCTCCTGAGGGACTTCCCATGATGCACTGAGCATTTCTTCTCCCTCCCCGTGCATTCATACACCACTACTGCACATCACTAACGCTTGGCTGCTCTGTTTTATTTTATTCATGCTCCTCTTTCTTCACCCCCCCCCTCACCCTCCAGCCATTAAAAGCAGATGCTTGCCTGTCCCTGGACATGCTTCTGCTGGAGGTCTCTTCTGTTACAAAGGAGTTCTTCTTCGCCACCATTGCCAAGTGCTCTCTCACAGGGGATTGTCTGATTGTTGTCTCTAATATTTTAAGGTTTCCCTTGCAGTAAAGCTCTTTGAGACAGATTTAGCACATTAGATCATTGATTTCCAACCTTACTGGCTAGTGACTTGTTAATTTAACCCCATATAATGTCTGCATTCAGACCATTCACCAAAATTGTATATGTATATTATTTGGTGTAGCACTAAATTTTCTTGCCATCACTTTTCCTAGTTAGCAAAAGTTCTTAAATGTTAAATATTTAATAATTAAAATGATGTTGTATCATAAAAATCTCTTAAATGTGGTCCAAGCAGTCAGGAAGAGAGTCAGCTGATGGTTTCTGTGACCAGGCACTGAACCCAGCCGTCCGCTGTTTGGGGAATTTTAATGCTACTTTGGACACATGCTGAATCCAGTCAAAGTAAACTGACGTCCAAGTAAACAAAATTACTTTTAAGATTTCGCTGGCATTGTCTGAACTTTCTAACACTCATTGTGTTGTGTTCTGCGGCGAGCTGAATTGTGCTGGTGCGGTAACCCTGCCCTGCTCTACTCTAAACAGGTTAAAGCAAATTATTTACACGTTCTATTTTTTAAAGAAGGGTTTACCGCTGAATTCACGAAAGGAATGTTTGTGTGTATTAAAAGAAAAATCTTTAACTCTGCAGCTGACTGTCTGCAACTTTAAACCCCCACCCCCCCACCCCCCCCTTTCTGCCTCATGAAAAGTCAATGCAGGACCTTGGGTTAGCATAATAAATGAATGCGGCCAGCGCTGTGCATGCTCTGCACAGTTTTGCATCATTGCGTTTATTTTCACTTCAGAGATTCATTTCTCTTGTTGTGCGACTTTGATTGTCATGCCTCATTTGGGGGGGGGGTCATTCCTCTGTCTTGAGCACACATGCTCGGACCAAATGTGCGACTGAAATAGTTTTAATCTCCGCTGGGAATGCCTTTCTCCTTTGGTCTGCAGAATCAGGCGTGATCAAAACGTTTACTGTGTGGGACTGAAGCAGGTGGGATTTCTTCAAGTGCGATCGGAAAGGTCGTCGGGAAGCTGTGATCTAAAGTTTCCAACCTTTGCAGTCGCTCAACTGCAGAAAGTTTGATTGGGAGTTGCTGAAGTGGGAATGATCAGGTAGAGCTGTGATTTGGTTTGCACAGTTCCCCGAGCAAGTGCTACATAAGGATATAAATCTTTGACTGAGTATGACTACATCCCTGAGATTTCTTCATCACTTCTCTCTGCTCTGCACTGACTGTGAAGGGACCATAAAATATGCCCAAGTCTCTCCAAGTGAAAGAAAAAAAATGTTCCACTACTTTCGCTTGTAAAACGAGGGGAGTTAGAGAGAGAGAGAGAGAGAGGCAGAGCGGTGGGTTGATTTTGGCATGTATCCTCAGCGGTAATAATGGATCCCAGCTACAGAATGATTTGTTCTTCCACGTGACTTACCGAGCTCTCTAGCATCAACAAACACTCCACATGCAGAAATACACACAGCAAATTTCCATTGTTTTCAGAGCTCAGACTTGACTGTGGTGCCTGGTTGACCTGTCTGTCTGCTTTGTGTCCCAGAGAGAAATAAAGAAAAAAGTCTGCTCGCTGCTCTTTTGCTCATCTCGCTTCCCTCTGGCCGTCCATCAACGGCACCTCCTGAGTGACACTTGGTGCAGTTGGCTCCTTCGCAGATCCTCTCATCTTCAGGGACATCAGACAAAAAGGACAGAGAGGATTTCTGCTGTGTGTGCAGAGTTCTCGTGTGCACACAGAAATGCATACCCCTCATCTCCCCAGCTTGCGGTTAGATGAGTGACCCGCAGGCAGGAAGGGGTGTCTCCCGCAGCCCAGGCAGATAATTTAGGATCTAGAGATGGAGGGAGGTAAAGGGGGGGAAGGGGAGTAAGGTTGGAGCTGGGAGGAAGGGGGGAGTGGGGTAGGACTTTAGTGTCAGGAGAAGGAGACAAGCAAAAGATAGACTGGCACCAGAGAGCAAGAACCTGTGTTATTGTTATCTCCCATCTTATTTTATGAGTTTTCCATCAGGAGAGTCACTGCAGCTCGCGCTCTGAATGCACCGCACTCTTGACTTTATTAAGAGGTTAACTGTACTCTGATTTAGAGTCTAAGCAGAACTTATTTTTTATGTTTTCTTGCTGTGTTGTTGTGATAATATTACTTTTCAAGCTTGCAAAGATTTTGCAAGCTTTTCTTGCTCAGTCTGCTGTGCAGGTCTTAACAAAAAAGGAAAAAAAAAAAAGCAGAGCTGCGGTTGATTTGCAGCTGTTTTCAATTTTGGAATTGAAATATTTCAGCTCTCAAAATGTCCCTGCATGACTTTTCCGGCACTCAATTTCTGTGCAAGTTGTTAGATTTTAAGAATCATGCAATGGAGTGTTGGTCGTAATTCTGTCCGTGCTCTTCCTTTGACAGCTTTTTGGACGTTTCGTGGACTTTGAAAATCCGCTGACCGATCTAATGTGATCTAATGGGTTTTTCCCCAGATTATAGCTGATTTTAATGTTTCGTTTCTCTTTGTTTTCTAATCCTTTCTTTCTCTTCCTTTCAAATTGTGTCCTGTGAATATTGTGCAGTGCTATTGAGGTCATTACAGACTCATGCTGTGCAGCCAAACATTGTTCAAACCCACATAATAAATCAATGTATCAGCCTTAATTTGGAAGAAATGTGTACAGTTCGATGGATTTTTTTTTTTTTTTTTATAGCTTCGACTGAGAAACAAAAAGAAAAGCCTTTGGTTGAGTGGTTAAAGGGTTAGTTCACCTAAAATACAAATACCATTTTATCCTAATTTTGATGAATTAATCAACAAGTCAAAGATAAGATTAAGGGGGGTCACAAAGCCCTTTAGGCCTTCACTGAACTGGCAGGTGCCTCTTATCAGGTGTTTCTGGGTAGATACTGAAGCACCTTACAAACATTCAGAAAACTCCGGCTTCCTCGCTGGTTTAATTGCCCGTATACGTCCTCCTCCTCCCTCGGGCTGTTTTGCTGAAACGCTGTGGTTGTGTGAGCACGTAGTCGAGTGGAACGTCCCGGGAAAATTGCTCGTGGTCACCGAGACAATAACTGCAGAGTATGAGCTTCACTTTGTAGGATTATTATCTCATTCAAGGAGATTCTTGGATCAGAGTTGTCTCGGCGCTGGCGCTGGCTCTCTGTATTTCCAAAGCAATAATCCTAAAGCATCTTTGATGGTGAAATCTCACAGGGTACGCTAGATGCACGCTTGGCCTCCAAACGTTTCCATGTTGCACGGCACACAGCTGGCAAACGCTGACCCTCGACAGCAAACAAAACACTGTGTTTACACAAATTTCCAACAACTGATCTGCTGTCAGAAACAGAGCAGCAACAACTCCTGGCTCCAGAGAGCTAACCATTTTGGTGAGCGCGGCCCTCCTCTCCCCTCTCCAGTTGGGTCAGTTTAATTGAAACCAGCTGGTGAGTGTTCTGGGCAGCGATGTGCGGGGGTCTACTCAGCGTGACTCAGGCCTTTACCTGAGCTGCCCCCCCTTTGCTTTGTTGTCAGACAAAAGTTATGTTTTTCCCAAAGTTTGTGATATCTCATGCAGCAGACTGAAGGAAAGTCTGACTGCTCTGAGCTCCTAAAGGAGAGAAAAAGCTGCGGCTCTGGTTTCGATTACATTCGTTGACACTGTGCTATTTTTGCTCTTTCTATTTCGTTTTTTTTTTTTTTGCCCACTCTGTGATTTTCCTATGCAAATGGATGAAGTGGCCTAATTTCAGCAGGTTCTTTTGTGTCGAGGTGTAATTTAACAAACTGCTGTTCTCAGAGTTGACTTTATGGTTTTTACTTTCAAACACTGTTGTTGACTTTGTATACATTTCTTAGTTATATGTGTGTAAAAGTGCAGATACGCGCCTGCCTGCTCACATGCAGACGTCTGAGGTTATCCTGCTTGCTGTCTCTGGCACTGACACGCAGCTCACCGAGACGAGGAAAAAAAAATCGCCCCACCGAACAATGAATCATCCAAAACCTCGTCTAAACTTGGCTGGCCTGCTGTTGACAGACAGATCGTAATGAAGTCTCCCTCCCACGACACTGAGATCTTATGGTATTACATGGATGGTGATCAGATATTGCATTATGATTCTATCTCCTCCAAGGGGCTTCTGCTATTGGGGGGGCTTCACTTACAGGGGAGGCCTGAGGGGTATAGGATAGTGAAGGAGCAACAACTCAACACCTACAACTTAAGTCAATAAAAACCTGCTCGTGTGCATCACAAATACCCAAAAATATCTGTTATTCTTATCAGTGCTTTTTCTTTTATTATTTTTAATATTTGAGCATCTCTGTAATCAGCATGCATGTCATACTGAGGTAATTAAAGGTGAAGCAACTCTGAAAACAGTGCCAGCATCTTTCCCTTGCTGCAGGATTTAAAAAAAGAACTGCACCTCTTTTGCACATTGGCACAACTTGAGGAGCTATTTTGCCTTTTTGTGCACATTTTAATACAAGTTGTTGGTGAATTATCAAATTATAATAGCTGTGAAGAAGCTTAGGCTTGGCTACAGGAGTATTTGTTTAGTGGGCAGTTATACTGGCGCACCAGTGTCTGACCTGTAAATACCATCAGTGACCTGTACAGAGTGCACCCTGCCTGCTGACATCGACTCCAGCCCCCTGTGACCCTGGCTGGAGACGCTGTTATGAAAATGGATGTATGGGATCAATGTAAAAGTCATAATTGCATCAAGGAAGCATTTTAAGAAGAATCAATAATTCCAGTGTGGTCCTTGACAGCTTACGTAGCAGACTATGAAGTCACATGACTGAGGTGTTCAAAGATGCAGTACATTTTTAGAGGTCGGCTCTTATTAAGGACACGCCCATCAGTTTGGATTTTAGTGAAATATGTTTCTTGTCAGTCATTAAAGTTTATAGAAATGCAATATAAAAGTGACATCTGCATTCTTCAGGCGCACCAGCTGCCTCGCTGCTAATCCCTCCTCCTGCAGATTCACACGAGCCTGCACAGGTTTCCTGCCGTTGGATGCAGCTATTTGATAAAGCGAGCCAATGAAAAGCAGCGCTCGCAGGATGCTTCCCAGTCACTCTTGTAACCTTTGACCTTGCTTGGCAGAACTCAAGCGGAAGCACAGCCACATCTCTTGGCAGCTAAACAACCAGCTATGTGTCTGCCACAGTGTCTGTGTGAGTGGATATACTCTGGTAGAAAGTGCGATTGTGTTTCATCAGGCCGAAACACATCAGTGCGTATGTGTGCGAGAGCATGTTAACATGTGACAGAGTCCTGCAGCGCGGTAGACTGGCAGCCCGAGCTCGAACTCTGCGTGCTTTCTTTATGTCTCTGACGTCTGACAAGGCTGAGGCGCTGTTGGTAATGATGTGGTTATTACTTCCCATCATGCCTCACTGCAGGCCGGGCCGTAAAACAGTGCGGTACATTCACTGTGTCCCTCACCGACTGCCTACTGTGGCCAGCACTTTGTGGCTCTTTTATGAAGCGTTTTTCACTCAGCGGCACACTCGCGGGACCTCACTGGCCAAACTGTTCCTACATGTGATTTTATATTATGTAAAAAAAAAATGAAATTATGACTTTATTTGCTTTTGTCATGTTTTTGGGACAGAATTATTAACATCTGATAGGTAGGAGATAGTGATGAACCAAACTCACCTATGACCCAGTTTTATCAAACCCAGTTAGCCTGGCCAGAATCAAACATGGAGACAGAAGCCTGTTGGTTACCATAGTCCAGCAGATAGATACAGTATCATCAGAAAAGTCCAATTTTCAGAGCTAGTTTTACCTTTTTTCCACCGTCATGGTGCTGGTGCCCGATTTTGAAACCTTTCCCCAGATTTAAAAAACAAAAGCCTGGTGCCAGTGCCAGAAAGCTAGCACTCAGCATACCACCACAGCAATTACTGGGCCAACTTACGTCAGTGGGCCTAGGAGGGGCTACTGCAAGAATTTCAATGGTAATTCACAGATGCAGACCCCAGATATCCATCTGCTGTGTAACATTAAGGTTTTTAAATCGGTCAAAAGGTGGGCTGGTCAAAGGCAGAAGTGGCTGTGGCACCACCATTGCTGGAAATTAGGTGTATTGCTCCCATTTGGTTATATCAATGAAAATATTATGGCAGATAGCATAAAGAGCAGCTGATCCACTGAAGCTAGGGTTATCTTGTTATTCTTTTAGCAACACATTCACGCCTTAAGAAGTTTTAAAAGAAGATTGTAATGACATGACTTTTTTTTTTTTGTTACACATAACAGCTTTAATTGTGCTTCTAGGTCATATACAGTCTTTGAATTCGGGGTATCCTGTTTTGGGATATGCGCTAACCATGGAAATCAAAAAGTAAAAGGGCACGGGCATCAGATTTCAAATTGTCTTTGAAACATAAGATTTATTCACAGGCTTTAGACGTAACCCCCACTGTTGAGTTCCACAAGCCCTCTACTTATGCTGGGAGGAAACCGTGGTCGCCCCGGGCCGGGAGAAATGCCAGCTGTGGTCATATGGAACCAGTTTGATTCCCTGACTGTCAAATGCCCCGCTTTCCCCCAGCATATGGAGGATGCACGGACACGGTGCTGTTTGGTATTAACACAACGACATAATTTTCTCACAGGAATTAAGATTGTATCTACCTCACATTAATGACCAACTGTGGGGTGCATTTTGTTTTTTTAAATCTTAAATTCACTGTACCCAGCTCAGGGTGATGCTCAGAAAATAAAAATATGTAGTTCACATCCATTAAACTTTGCACCTCTCACACAGTCTTGACTGCAGTATCCTAAATTCATGCTATAAAGGCGAAACAAAAACCAACATCCCCTGTATGCCATTTAAAATCTTCAAAAGGAGCATTTGTGTCTTCCTCATTAATCTTCCTCGCAAAATGAAAATCATATCATTATGACACAAATTAGCCCCCTGCAATGATTACTCCATTGTTGTGTTGTTTACATTGTTGTTTTTCCGCTGCTTTGCATACATCAGTTCGCTCCGGCTTTAATTAATTCTCGCTCTGAAATTAACATGGGAGCAGTCCCGGGGTGATTCATTTAGGGTGTATATGATTAGGACCAGCCTCGAAGATCAGAGGCTCTTTTTATTCTGTGGCATTGATGCTAATTCATTTACCAAACCCCCCCGCAAGTCTCCTCCTCCTCCTCTCAATCCTTTTCTGTCCTGTTAAGGTTTTATTCTTTCCAATCATAAGACCCCCAGTTCCTCTGCGCAGTTTGTGTTGGATGGAAATGAGGTCTGTTCGTTTCTTTAGGGATGGGTAGATCAATGGATGGATGGATGGATGGATGGGGGGGGGAGCTAGTGTGCAGGCTGTCTCTCCAGGTCTCCATTGAGTTGAGATTACATCGTTGGTTGGTGGCTGCGAAATGCAGCGCTCTGCTGGCAGACACCAAGCAGGACTCACAGGAGTCTTTTCAAACCTCACCATTGTTAGCGAGGGATTATTCTTTGGGTTGTTATCCCATTATGCTGTAATGGTAGCAATTTTCTGCTTAGGAATTTGGCTTTTTCTGGGGGGAAATACATGCCAGAATGTTTTTACATCAAGCATTTATCATGTGCAATTTGTAAAAACTGTTAAATTGCATTTCCATGAAGAGTGACGTTTTAGACAACTCTGAGTTTTCTGCTGGATCTAACGGGAAAATATTTGTGCACACTGATGTGCTGATATCTTGCATTTAGGCATATTCTTTTAGTTTAGCTGAAAACTTTGTAGTGTGCTTAAATAATTACGAGAACGCTGTAAAACTCGATGACAGTCGGGCATTAATGGACTGTTTTTATAGCTCTGGACAACGGTGAAGTCAAATTCTTGAAATCATTTTTCCCGACATTAGGAAAGGTCCTTTCTTTGCTATGGGATGGGACATCAACAAGGCTTTTCAAATTAATGCTCTTAGCAGGTCATTAAGCTTTTTTTTTTTTTTTTTTTTTAGTTTTTCTGTAAGTTTGCCCAAACACTAAAACCTTGTGTCTTTCACGTCTGATTAGTGACACTTTAATAAAGTCGTTTAAAGTTCAGCGGACTGAATTTTCCACCTTTTCTAGTGTTTCTATGGTCACGGGGAAACGACCTGCATTCAGGCCTGTACGCAATCTTTTAAATGCAAATCCTTTAAAAGTAACTGTGTAATTCTGTCTATGGGGACTCTCCCGACTTGGCTGTGAGAGAAAGTGTTCTTTTTATATAAGGCAACCACGGCTGTTTTTCTTTCTGTCTTCTTGATCTGACAGCAATTGACTAAGCCAGTCCTTAAGGCGTGACAAAAGCTTGGCAAAATCTTTACATTTCTTTTCCTCCTCTCTCCCCCCTCTCGCGCTCTCTCTTTTCTAACTTTTCGTGGATGGGCCAAGGTAGACAAAGCCTGTCTTCTCTTCCACTTGATTGGGTCAGAAGGCTGAGGTTAAATGTTTGGTTCAAAATTGTCTTACCATTCCCAGCATCATGTTTTTTCTTTCCCATTTTTTTTTTTTTTTTCTAACGGCGCTCAGGGAAGCTCGGAATACTATGTCGAATCGGCCACAATCAAATCATTTACGGTGAGCTCACAACGAAGGAATTAATGCATTTTATATGAGGATGCCGAGTCTGAGGCGAAGTCCCCTCAGCAACATGTGAGAAAACTCTCTCTCCCTCTCTCCGTCTGTTTTACTTATTGAAATTATAGCTGTCACCCACTTCACAAGGAGGAGAGCTAAGGGGAAGCAGGTCATTGACTTGATTTTCATGGGAAGGCTGATTCGGCCATTCAGGGTCTGATAGGTCCAGTATTGACAGCCCTTTGCGCGAGGGGAGGGGAGCATGCCGCCTTCATTGTACCCACGGTTTGCTGAGGAAAAACAAGAGAGCGCCTGGGAGACAAAGACCTCAATGGGAACAGTAGCCCCTGTGTCCCCTTGCTTCTGACTGCTGCTGCTGGGAGGCTTGTGTCTTCCATTCTGGCCTCAAGTGCTACTCCCACCCTCTCTCAAACACCCCGCCACCCTCTTCTCCCGCTCTTTCTTCATCCTGTCAAGTGGCTGCAGAGGTGTTGCCGTTTTATCCTCTGACCCTTGACACCCTCCCTCTGAGCTGTATCGTCTCTGAGTGCAAAGGTTGTTTGTCATCTTCACTGGAGGAAGAGTACTCTTCACATCTATCTGTTGTGCACCCTACCAGGAGCCTCGCTGGTGTTCTCAAGTGGGGCTTTTACTGTAACTAGGCACAGGTATAGGATCCCAAAAATGAGAGCATGTATCATAATTATGGCTTCAAATTCTGCACTGCACTTTCTCACACCCTCAGCAAAACACTTGCAGAGTTTGAAGTGGACCAGATGAACCATAGCTGAGATAGACAAAGCACACAGACACATGCAGACAGCTTTTGTGTTGCTCTTTACCTTTCAATAACCTATTTCTATTCTCAATAATGGATGCAGATGCTGGGTATTAGCAGCAGTTGTCCAGCTGTTGTCATTTGTATTCGCTTTAAATCCTGCTCTCAAGCTCTTGCTCTTGTTTTAACAAGTTTGTGTCAACCTAAGAGCCTTGGCCAGTCATCAGAGTGTAGTACACTGGTCTAGGTTTAAGGTTATCGGGTCACTCTTATCGAGGCCTCTCTTTGAAGTAATCCCTGGCTCTGCTTCCCTTCTGATAAATACTGTATGTGGGCTTAGTCTGGGCAGGCGTCCAGGATGTGTGAAGGATGGAATATTTGCTGGTAGTGCTTACTTAAACGTGTTCCAAAGCACCAGCTAATACATTAGCAAATGTTTGCCAGAAATAATTTTAAACCTGACTTGAAGCTTAAGAGCGTAGGGCTGCACTGCTGGGTAAAAAAAAAAAAAGCATTTCAGCTCCTTCCAGTTGTTGAAAAAACAAAAGTGTGTTTATTTTTCATCAGCCTGATATAATCCTAGGTTTTGTCACTGCCACTCATGCTTACTTATCTCAGGATATTTCACAGCTAAATCTGTAATCTTTCACACCAATTAAAAGAACACACTTGACAGAAGGAATTATACGATTATAGAAAAAGATGTGGGTCGGAAGCTAGCTTTTACCAGAGTTTTGTGAGCAGGAAAAAAAAAAGAAATGCGATTGCACAGGCTGAACTTTAACCCCTCCCGATTTGGCATCCACCCTTTAGAGCTCTTTCTGACCTCTGACCTTTGGGCTAACCCAGGAAATTGTCCCGGCTCCCTTTGACAGCAAGTCAGTACCGTCTTTCCGACATATGTTGAAAAGAATCTAACGAGAACACAATGGAGAGTAAAATCATGCTGTGGTGACAGTCGGAGATCACAGCCCATGAATTTTAGGTTTAAGACATCAAAATGATGATAAGCCAACTGGTAACCATTACGCCTGTATCCTTCAATGAATTTCGAGAACACACACATCTTGGCTCCCTTCAGATTTTTCCTTTCTTTTGGTGACCGCAGTGGATCGGCATGGCAGACTTTGTAGGGGGACTCTATCTTCCACACATCCCACACACCCTCCTGCTCTCTTTCCCCCTCCATCTAATACTGGCTTCTTTTGAAGTGCGGATTTTCTGGAGAAGTGCTTCAAAGCCCCTCGCCGCCACCCCACACCCAAATCTGTCTATTGAAGTACGAGGGCCCCAGCTTTCGTACGGGGATATGGTCCCTCGATTTTGGGTCGTGAGCTCTTTATCGTAATTTACTGTATCAGGGAGTGCTTCTCTCCTGGTATGTGGGGATTGAAAGGAATGGTCATGTGCTGAACTGATTAAGAAGTTAGCGGTGACCCGAGGTTAAACCCCTCGAGTGGAAGGGGGATGAAAATACAAAAGAGGAGTTGGTGTGGGCATAGTGGGTGGATAGAGGTGGAAAAACTATCCCACTCCCAACTGTACCGCTCAAGAAGTGAAACTTTGCAGAAACTAAGGTCACGGATTCTTTTCACTCGCCACTCCCGGTGCCGCCGCCCTTAAAGAATTTGAGATAATGCCATTAAAAGTAACCTTTCTATTGTCACCGTGACTTGTTTTGGTAAGGACACATTTTCCTTATCATGTTCCATTAACTTGACATTACCTCACTCTTGTCTCTCCCCTCTCTGTAGCCTCACTCCTTTTCACAATTCAAGGCACCACCAGACTGTTTTTGTAGCTGGCTTGTCTCTTTGGAGGACTGGAGTAAACTGAATGGTGACAGCTTTGCCTGCCAGGCGAGTTGTGTGGCGCAGTGTCTGCATTGAGTCTCGGCTCGAGTTTTTTTCTTTTCCCTCTGCCTCTCCCCTCTCTGTGCTTGATGAGAATCAGACAGATTTAGCTGAGGTTTGAGCGGTGCGCAGAGGGCCGGCCGGCCTCTGCGCACCGCTGCTGCCATGCTAATAGTGGCACAGCCTGGGACCGCTGAGATTATCTGTTACCAGGCAGAGATGTCACAAACCCCGAGGGGGGGGGGGGCCTTGTTGCTTTCAAAGAGACGCCTGGTCAATCTTTCCCCTCGTTAGTTATCACACTGACTCAAATGAAAACAAAAAAGGGCCAAAACGGGGGAAAGAAGTCGTGAACTGTGACACATCTCATCAGCCAGCATTTCTCTTCTTTCTTTTTCCATCCCATTATGCAGCCTATTGACCGTCCTGGAAGTTTTTATTGCAGGATTTCCGCTTTTCACTTTGACAAATAATTGAGTGCTGATGTCCTTCCTGGCAACGAATTTACATTAAAATGCTCTGACCCGTTTTTGATGGTTAACTTAACCCAGCTGAGCGAAGCTCGCTCCAGCAATCAGATGTAACGGCATATTGCGTTTAATTTGGAAAAAGTGTGTTAAGGACTCTTTTCTCTGAGCCTAAGTTGCCTTAAAGGGAGGCGGATCGGAAACTTTCTGTGCCAAATCGGTGGTCAAAGTCACAGTGTCTCTGCTTCGGCAGCGTGACAGTAGCCTTATCAAACTTTAACAGTTCTCCCACTGAAGTGAAGATGTCTCAATGCTGTCTTTGTAGAAAACTCTGTCAGTCAGTGCTCAGCGAAGACCGTGCAAAATCGAGCTAAGTGGAATTAATGAGCGAGTTTTACCCTGGAGACCTGCGCTGCTGTTGTCTTTGTTTGTTAAAGTGAACGTTTTCACTGCAGCCCTCTCACCCTTGCATTGGACTCACTGGGATCTCTTGGGTCCAACAGGTAATTCCCAGGCATTTCCCCTTGTTTGGCTAAGGGGAAAAGGAGCGTCTACCCACACTACCCATCCATGTATGTAAAAGTCATTAGCCATAGGGAGGGGGAAAAAACCAGAGAAAAAAAATTGAGGTTGATGTGTCCAAGAGTGTCCTTAATGTTCATTACTTCATTCAGGAAAGATTTGTCACATCTTGGGAAATGTTTTAAAAATGGAGACATTAAGAAAAAGGGAGAGAAGTGGCTCATCAGGTCGGGGTACATTTTTTACATTCGTTACAATGCGTTTAGCTTTTAGTAATGGAACAAAGTTTAGATGTCAGTTGCCAGGATTTCCATTTAACTCTGTGTATGTCTGAAAAAGAAGAAGCACTTTTGATTCTGCTAAAAAGTGAGCTTTCTTAAATAAAGCTATCGTCTCCAAAGAGGAAGTTTGGTTTAGATCACGCTTTGATGGTTCTGTGTGATACCTCCATCCCACTGCGGGTTGCTGGTGCTGGATAGTATTCTTTTCTTAATTCAGCATGCACTACACATGCACATTTTTGGCGATGCAGTATGTGTGTACTGCAGTTTCAAAGCAAACAAATTGTGTTACTAATTAAATTGTTGGGTCTATAAGAGATCAGCAGAAAGTGGCCTTCACGTATTCCAGTCCCGGTGTCATTCATCGCTGATGTTTCTCTTCAAGAAGACTTTCAAAACCCAAACGTACCCATTTTTATTTTCACCTAAGATGAAGAAAAGCAGCAAATTGTAACAATTTCAAAGCTGTAAGTAAAAGATGTTTGGAGATTTTAAAATCAGTGATTAATTGATCGTTTCTGTGAATGTGTGAGTACTTGTGAATGTGTGTTGGCGTGGCGCTTTGTGGGTCTTAGTGGGGATCCTCTCGGGCCCCATGGGAAAATGATAAAAGCCTTGTGAGACCCTGAATCACTGGCCTTTAGAGGATTTCCACAGGCCTGAAAGGCAACTGTGATAATTCAGGGAGAATCCGATCCCGGTGGTCTACCCTCTGGCATCCCTTAATAACTATATTAGCAATTAAGAGAGGACGCCGAGCCACACTCGGAGCCTATAGATTGTCCCCTTTTCCCTCGTCTCGGCCAACTGTGGCCAGACTTAATGGGCTGTGAGAAGACATCATCCATGTACTCTTTAACCCTCGTTCATTATGGTCTCACCATAATAGATAACAGACTTAAGATAATGTCACTTGACGATATAACACTATACGCCGTGTTTATTTTCAGTTGCTGTCCCTCGACAGTTGCTCAACATTATAAATGAGCAGATTGAAGAACAGCTGAGGGCGACTTAAATTTAGAGTTTGAGGTTACAGATATGGGAATTTCTCCCCTGATTTCAACACCTTCAGGCAGGGTGAGTGATGTGGGGCCCAGGCAGGGTCTCATGAGGGATTCTGGGCAACATTCTTTCAGACAGGCATTAATGTAATGTAATTTTGACTAATTTACCAAGAGGATAACCCAGCTTTCATTCCATAATCACAGTAAACCTCACATGTGCACATTTCTCGGGGATGATTTACAAACCTCCCCTCACAGCCCGGTGATCTGTCAGCTTACCCCTTTATGAAGTTCCCCTGAGGGTTCACAGCATGTTTGCATAGAGCTGTTGTTGGATGAAGCCCACATGTATGATACATAACTGGGTACTATCATATTCAGTGGATGCTTAAAATTGGAGCGAGCCTTAAAATGTTACAAATGTTCCTTTGTAAATCTGTATTATATGTCCTGTATGAGAGACCAGTGAATTATGGCCATGTATTACCTTACTCGATTGTGTCATTTAGCAAATGTTTGAGTCTTTGGATTTAGTTTCCAAAATTGTGCTTGCCTCTTTTACTCTACCACAATGTTAAATGTTGTTTTTACCTCATTAAGTTACTCGCCCACCACGGTAAATTAGGCTTTTAATATTGTTACATACTTTTTCTTTCTTTTTTTTTTAAATTCAGGCTCATATTTATGGTGGTGTTTGGTGTCTTTTCTTACAGGGTTTGCTCATCTTTCAACCTTACAGCTACAGAGAAATAATCCATAAACTGGAATACTTACCAGTATGCACACTGCCTCATACAGAATTGCTGTACTGCATTGTAAAGCTGTCTGATTGTGATACATTTAGAAGAACTGAGGAGCTTGTGCATAGAGCTCAAGTTTTATCCAACAAATGATAAGAAACAAAAAACTAACATGGAGAAAAGTTACAAAAATGAACATAATTTTATCTAACAAGAAGCCATTCAACATTTTGCTTTCTCTGAGATTTATTTTATAACCCCTCAACAGGGTCCAAACCCCAAGGCTTGGAAACAACGTTTTGAGTTGATTATTTACAGCATTTTATTGTATTATATTTCTTTCCTCCCTTTATCAGTCCATCTAGATAAAATATGTGTACTTACATTCCTAAATCAATACTATGACTTTAAGTGTAAGTGCCAAGTGGCCAACAATAACAAGTAAGCTTGTTTCTGAGCAGATGGATGCATGTGAGTCATCACGGCTCTGTCTGTGAAGAACTAAGGAGCTTGTCCGTGGAGCTCAGGTTGTATCGTAGCTCCTGTTAGAGAAAAGACTCTGTGAATGTTTTCCCCACAAAAAACAGTTAAATCTGCTTTTAAAGTGTAAATATGTTCTGAAGCACACTGGCTGTTTTTTATTAGGTCCTTTTCCACTTTTTTCTGGCGTTTGCCACCTCGCTTTCTCCCCGCGTCTCTCAAACCCTGTGGTCAGCGAACGTTAAGAAGTTATGGATGAGCATACTGATTCTGCTCCCCCCCGGTCATCCTCTATTCTGTCCTAATAGGAAACTCTGGAGATTCATCCTCCAATCTGCCGTCCACCCTCGGAGGCCCATGATTGGGGATGTGTATGGTGGGGAGAAACCAGGGATGACAAATAAAGGCTGAACTCTTGAATGGCAAGGTTCTGCTTCCCGTGGCTCTGTTTGCAGCGTGGACCCCGGAGGCCATAGCCCCTCCGCCCGGGGGGTTGTCAGTTACTGATGGCACTGTTGTTGGTTCCAGTGTGAAGGGGGCCGAAGAAGCCCCACCACAATCCCGCTTGTTAAATAGCATGAATTAATGAAGTGGCAGAGCTGGGAACTTCCTACCCCTGAGCGACTCGGGGGGAAAAAAGAGGGCCACTTCCTTAGCATTTCTATGGGCCCCCAACTTCTTTTCATCCTGTCGGCTTTTTTTCTTCCCCAAAACGCTCACTTTTTTTTTCCCTCCACCCTTCTACACCCTCAAAAACTTTTTTTTTTTTTTTTTGAAGTCCTTTAATCCTCAGGATTTATGCCGGGTTGGTAACAGCAACTGATAAGCGGCCTCAATAAGCAAAAAATCAAATGGCTTTTGCAGAGTTGTATATGTAAATGCAAATGTGAACAGCGGTCATGGCTAACGGCACGGAAAGTTGAGATGAAAGAAAGTTGCAGATGTGAATGTTTGTGTTTCTGCTTCTTCTTTTTCTTCGCTCCCTCACTGAAACACATCCTGCAACGATTTTTTTCTTGTAGTTCATTTTACAGTTCATGTTCCAACTTTGTCTTAAACTTTGTGTCTTCTCAAACCAACTGTGCTTCTTTAAATATCCTTTCATAACACTGCAAGGAATAAAAAT
Source organism: Archocentrus centrarchus (assembly GCF_007364275.1). NCBI lineage: Eukaryota > Metazoa > Chordata > Actinopteri > Cichliformes > Cichlidae > Archocentrus > Archocentrus centrarchus. The sequence continues at coordinate 2,390,201 of NC_044355.1, read as the reverse complement.
TGCCTCAGCAGCAGGACACCATTCCCATGGAGCACCAGTCTCCATTTTTATTGCCAGCCTGCCTTCTTAATATATGTTATTTATGAAAGTTTTTCAGATTTACTTTCTGGTTTATTAGCCTTGTGTTACTTGTGATGTCAGCTTTCTACACACCTGATTTACAGATAGGCAAAGACACAGTAACACTTTTATAGAACTGTAAACTGCTCTGGTGATGCTGATGAATAGCAGCAGTACAGTACCTCTAGTTTTGCGCATGACCGCAGAGGTAAAAATCCCCTACAAACTGCAAATATGGGACAATATTTATAAAGTCTTAAGTGGAAAAATCCAAAGAAAAATCTCACCTGAGAAAAATTCATTGTTTCTAGATGTGCGTTGGGCTGTTTTAAATGAGACTGCTATTCTTAACGGTCCATAAGGCTCATACTTTTTGATTTAACACACACTTATAACGTAAAGGTTCACACAGAGCAAGTGTAGGATTGCTTTGAGAGACAACCCACATGGATCCAAACATGCTGACACCTCTTGTTCTTTCATTTTGGACGAACAAGTCGACTTTATGGAGACAGATTGGCCTTTGGGCCACGGCTGCACTCAGACCTGGCTCGTCTCAAAGTCCTCTCCTGCAGTCCCCTGTGAATCACTCGGACTCAGGCCGAGGCTGCTTTGCAGATAACACAGATCACTTTGAGGTAAAGGTTGGTCGGCCGCCAGTTCCCTAATGGGAGCGTGTTTATACTTTGAGTTTTTATCTGCTGTTAAGGGTGCTCCGCTATACAAAAGGCTGGAATTCCTCTTGGTACTGCAGCGTGAATTATGTGAATTAAAAAAATGAAAGGAATCATTTGTCAAGGTGGATGCCTATTGCTTGCATATAGAAGGGGCTTCGATGGTATCGCCTCGTCTGACCAGACATTAATGCAGGGTCCACCTTGCCGTGAAGGGGCAGCGTAAACACGGACTCAGAGCTCTGGTTCATTTCCTCATTTTAGGGGCAAAACACTTTAAAAACTCTGATCCCTAGCTTTGATAGGGAGTTTTCCACAGTACTTTTCTTCCAAGCAAGCACCATTGGCATGGCAACTGCTGCAGGCAGAGTAACTGATGTAGACGTTTTAATGTCTGGCTGCACCAATTTCGAAGGCAGCCATTTAATGTTGTTATTATTGAGTGATTATAGCTGGCTGTTTTGGTATTACACAATTATTGTTAATTCATTGACTGTTATTTCAAGCGTATTCAGTCTATTTTCAGCTTCATGTAGAAGAAAAAACTTCCATGGTTGGCAAATAAACATTAACACTGTTGTGCACAAAGCCAAATGACTCTCTTGCGTGAACAAACTGCAGTTTAGCCAAAATTAGAATCTGAGTCACTTCACTTAGTAAGTGAAATAAGCAGAAGAGAAATTTGTTTTGGCAACGCTGGTGCATGAACACATAGACATGGATATAATTCCCTGGACTGGACTGCACCAGTTATTCATAAGTCCAAAGTTTCAGGGTAGTAAGGCGCTTTAGTAGCTACTAGCTAGCTTTACTGGCTAACTTAGATAGCTTTGAAAGCTAGCCATTGAAATTGAGAAAGGACTTACAAATAGCTGGTGCAGCTCAGCTTTTGTACCACTGTTAAAATGTAACAAATGTTTTATCCAGTTATCCAGTCATAAATTAGAAAAATGTTCATAAGAGGTAAAAGCCAGCAACAGGAAAACTCTAACACAATGTTCAAAAATAGCAGTTTTAAAAAGCAGTATACTAAATTTAACTACTTGGATTATGTTATACCCAGAGAAATAGGTGTTAGTTACATTTAAAAGACATGTAGTAGTAAAATATCACATTCAAGTTAGCTTAACTAATAGATTTATAGCAGTTAGCCTATAATTATTAGCATAATATCTAGAAATAAGGCAGTTTGATCACAACACTGGAATTTTGGTACTTGGGGTATTGTATTTAAGTGAGTATTTTGAATCAGTATTGATTTAAATTGATTAATTAGGTTTTTAAAGGTTTTCTTATCAGAGTATTTTTGTGTCAGATCACAGAACCAAGCTAACATTAGCTTTTTAGTTCAGTTTCCTTATCTATGTAAGGTGGCGGGTACTGGACGTGAATATTTTCCAACAACTTACCTCCAAAACTTTCTGTTCCACCCATTTAACTTTAGCAGTTGAGTTAATTAAGTAGCTTTGAGAAGCTAATGCAACAGGCTTCCTAACCTCTGTTCCTATAAAATCAAATACAGACAGTGTTCTGTTCAAATAAACCTCGCCAGGCACCACACCTAATGTGCTCAATTCCCTGACCAGCTTGTTAGCCATGATATCACGGCAGTACCCCAGGTCGAAGTAATGAGCGGGTCATAGACTTTTTACCGTAGACAAAACACTGGGAAGTGACCAGCTTCACTCTGGGCTCAAAGCTCTCTCCCCGTCTGGGCCGAGCAACGTGCCCATTATCTCCCTGCTGTAGTTCCCTGTGAAGGAACCCCCCGCGGTCGCTGCCTGACTCTCATCCCCCCACCGCCACAAAGACCCGAGGAGCTGCAGGTAGCGATGCTGAACTGGTTCCCGTTTTTTTCAGTTGGAGGGAGGGAGGGCCTCTGTGTGCACCCCTTTGAGAAGTTTATGAAATTAACCAATTAGGCCCTGCAGGGTAGTGAGATAGAGACAAGAAAAGGGAAAGAAAGACCCTTCTCTTTTGCTCCCTCTCTCTTTTTTCACACACATTGCCCACTCTCCCAAAGCCCAGCATGGATTAATCACTCTGTCTGGGCGAATGAATGGCCGTTCACATCGCTGAGGCCTGTTATTTACAATTAGGTAGTTAGACAATAAAAATTACGCCACAGAGTCTGCTCAGTCCTCAATAGCTCGCTGTGAAGTACTCTTTTCTCACAGTTTCACACCTGTTTTTATCATCTCTGATTGTTCTGTTTTTCTGTTTGCAGCTTTTCTTTTTTTACTCTTTCCTCTCTCTTTCTCCATTTCTCTATTTTTAATTCTTTTTCCCGTTCCCTCCTATTTTGCTGAGAAGGAGCAGAACCAGATAATGAGGCGAGAAAGGGTCCCGGCCCATTAGTTTCCGATGGAGGAGAGCAGCAGATTTGTATGCCTCTTATTTTTTATGGAGTCAAATCACACACAAGTAAACATATTGATATGCTGACTCATGTAACCATAGACATGTCAGAACACCATAAATACTCACAAATGCATGTGTTTGCTTCTCTGGACCCCTGTGTATATATTACCAACTGTTGTGCAGCGCTGGCTGCACATTTTTAAACAAAGCTTCAAGTAATTTCTTTTATTGAGAAATAAATACAGATAAATTGCTTCTTTTGAGTGGAAAGGAAACAAGAAAGAAAAGGGAGGATGGAATCAAAGCCGCTCAAAGCACGGCTCTTACCCATAAATTCTTCAGAATCTGTTCAATATCACAGAAAATATAAAAAGAAAAAAACAGATTTTAATGTCTCTTGTATGTCAGCTGTTAAGTTCTGTTTTCCAGCTTTAGCTAGTTAAGAATCTGGATTTCTGGCTGCTGTGTCATCATTACTACTTTTGTGTCCATGTGCATTTGTTTTCTGACTTGCATGCAAGCACACGGCAGCTGAATCCAGAGGACATTCAATGGGAGAATTAGACCATCTAAAAGTCATTATTAATTTAGACATAAGTTGACATTAATTGAAAAATTTGAAGCAAACACGAGAAACTGACTCAGAAACGAGGAGTCACTGCAGGGAGCACGCAATTCTACCCATGCATTCACACGCACATCCATGTGTATGCACTCACACAGAGTTCTGCAGACAACAGTGGCGGTCCGAAGACAAATGGCGACTTGTGTCCAGCATCACGGTCACTCATATTCCCCAAGAGAGTCAGCGTTTACTACAAAACAAATAACAGGAAGCGGCGCTGGCTGCGCGCCGAGAATTCCAACAATCCCCACCCTTGTGTTTCGTTCCTTCCCTTCTTCTGCTGACTTAACTTTATGACCTCCTTCAGCCTCGTGTCACCTCGGTCAGATGCGGCCTAACGTGGTTCGACACTGAGCAGCGGCACAGGCTATTGTTTCAGTCACATTGTGACTCGGGAACTGTTTGTTTGTCCATTCACGCTGTAATTTAGAAGCAACAACCAAAAATGGAAACAAAGTGGACACAGTGTGTTTACGTATGCATACATTGTTCTTCATACAAATGGCACTTAAAAAAAAAACAAAAGAGAGAAACTATCTAAACTCTGGCTTGTTGCAAGCTTTGTGTGTGTCTCAGCCTCAGCTGCTCTTTGTCAGGGTATTTTTTTCCTATACTGTGTGCGATTTATTCTTAGTGCAGAAGTCGAGTTTAACTTGGACACTCTTGCTTCCATCTTAGATCTCCCGCACTTGAGGCATCTTTTTCCCCCCATGTAGTGTTCTTCCAAGTAATTTGTAAAAGTGGTCTACTAAAAGCTTTTCTTCCTTTGAAGCTCGAGCTCTGAAAAGGATAAAGATGCCGTTTGAAAACTGTCACATTTCCTCAGATTAAATTACCCCTGAGATCACAGTAAATGGATGAGTTAGTGGGTTACTTCGTCTACTATAAACAGCCCTGTGATTGATAACTGAGCCAGCTGTTGTCCCAAAACTTTCAAATAATATTTTCTTAAAAAGTGCAGTGTTTAAGCTGTTTTTCTCCACTGTTAATCTTCGCACATATACTGTGTCATATATGAGCGTACAGCTTCCAGTGGTGAGCGCCGTTGGTTAGGTTATAAATTCCACATACTTGTAGTAAAGCTGATTTAGAGACATGAGGGCCACAGTTGGTTACAGTTTGAACTAAATCTGGCTCAGCTCTGTTTATCTTCTAAATCTGGATGCTGGAGAACCTTTAATTACTGTCAATAGTGGTTTAATTATTCCATTTGTTTCCATGTCTCATGTCACGGGCAGCATAAATACACTTGTCTTGTGGAGCACATGGAAAATGATCATGATATAGTATCCGTAAAGTTGGCATCCCCCCTACTCAGCAAACGGAGCTTGATCATCCTCAGAGAAGCTAATCATTATTTACTCTGTATTTATCCTGCTTTGTATTTAATGTGAACAAAAAACAGGCCTCTCCTGCCAGACTTTTTAATCATAATACAAGAGTATGGGTTTGAGAGTCTTGATGTTTCATACTTAAGCATGAACCAAATTTGGACAATGTCATCAAGATAGAAATAAACAGCCTGGCCAAGTGAAGGCGGAGAGGTTTGGAAAACTGATTACAGGCCTTCGATTTCTAGCCCACATTTGCCCAAAGAATCAACATATTTACTGTATAGCATTTCAGGAATAGATGTGAAGAGAGCGAACACACAAAAAAAAAAATAAAAGAAAGAGAGTGTTTAACAGAAAATAGCATCACTCTTTGGGATTGCCAGCTACAGGGCATTTGCCAGTAACAACACTGAGGGGAGCCTGTTGCAAAAAGGAGTGCACTCCTTTTGGGATAGATTACATTTACAACCTCTGCTGTAAGAGAAGAAGAAAGGGTAAAAATATATCCACTGTCACTCTTTTGGAAGCCATGGCAGCACGCTGCAAACACTCTGCCTTTATCGCCTTCGGTATCTCCTAAAAGCAGAGGTACCACATTCAGAGTGTTTGGGGTAAACGTTTTATCCTCTGTGCGTTCACTTTACCTTTCCCGTGGTTTGACTTATCGAGGATAAATGGCATCTGTAATCTGTGTTTGTTTTCATGCGTGTGTGTATGCGTGCAGTGAGTGAGTGTGTGAGTGTAGGTGAGATAATGCTGTATACATCAGCTGGGGCTTAGATTAGGTTTAGAGCATGTTGAATGATTCACTTCTGGGTTATCTTAATTCTTTAAGATAATGCGGACAGTTCTCAGACTCCCACACTCTCACCGCTCCACCATCCTCCCCGCCTCAGGTCCTACCTGTAGTCTGCGTGAATGTAAATTAATGGCAGCAATGGGAATTTGCCATTTATGCAGATAATTGGGCTCAGAAAGCAGCAACATTTGGACAGCAACTTGATCCGTTCAGTCAATTAAATTTCCCAGATTGAGCCAGAAAGCTCACATAGTCCGCAGCATTCATCAGGCAAGAATTACGTTCACATTTGGGTTTGATTCCCATGTATATGCTACATTGGCCTCAAATGGCTCCTAGTCAAGGCTCCAGCCAATGATCTATTCTCCAAAGACAAACGGCAAAACTGTATACCACTTATTTTCTTAACCCTAGCCAAAGTCTAATGAACATCTGCAAAAATTACACATCTTAATAACATTTTCCAAACAGTTCTCCATGGTTTGTTTGACGTCACTTCACCCCACTTTCTTGCCATTTTTACCCCCAAATTCACAGTTCCTTTAAGAACCCAGGCGTTCCCACTCTCGATGACAGACACCATTCATTAGCGGCCCGTATTTGTCTATGCCGTTCAGCCTTCACTAAACAAAAGAGTTGAAGCAAACACCCAGGAGTGTCTAATGGTCTCTCCAGCTGTTGATGCACTAATTGTGGCGGCCTCGGCTCTCGGTGTATCTATCTTAGAGGCTGTGATGGATCTTTGAGAACAGTTGCAGATGAGACGACACATGCGGGGTTAGCATATATCATTCCCCATTTTTGATAAATCGTTTCCTTTCGCAAACACAGCTGTCTACTCAGATTTGGGTCCTCCCACCCCCACTTTGCGCCAACACCCCAAGAAAAACAAAGACTTTTTGGATAAACGTTACTGTCCGGCACACCTGAAATCTCTCGCACACACTGTATGGGATACAGTGTGGGATGGATTACCCACGTGTGCTCCTGCAACACCGTTTGGCTGTTCTCAGCTGTAAGTTATCAAACTCTAGTCCCATCTGTTGACGTGTCCTGAAACCCTAAAATTATTTTCTAACAGAGGTGTGAAAATAAGCAGATAAATAAGCAGATATGTGTCAACAAATGATCTGTTTTTTTTTACTTAAAGGCTTCACTTGCAAGAGACGAGAAGCTACAGGGTAGCAAGAATGAGTATATTTGAAATCCTACACTTGGCGATCATTGAGTCTTTGTTTCTGTGAATTTACCTCCACATGCTTGAATTCCCACATACTTGGCCCTCTGTGGTATGCAGTAATAGCCACTGAGTGTAAAGCACAGCACTTGATGCCATTCGTCATTGTTTGAGAGGTTAATCCCGAGCACCTCACAGCGCCACGAGACCTTTATAAACTTGGCAGTGTGCATGATATACTCTAATCTCCCGGTTATGGCTGACCACGGTTACAGAGTGATACGATGAGGCTGTAACCCACGCTTATTCATCAACATTGGCATGTATCGGGCATTTCGCATTGAAATATTGTGTAGTGAGCAGAGCAGGAACCAAAGCAGAAAATAATCAAGAAGGGTGGAGCTAGGAGAGGTAATAATATTCCATGACTGTGGTCCCTGCTTTGACACCCGGTCTCTGGAATATTGGAAGGGCTTTTTAAGAGTAACCGTAGTAGAGTAGTGGTGGTAGAGTAAGTCACAAGTTTTTCAACCAACAGAGGGTAGTTTGTGGCTTCTTTGGAAGCTTTTTCACCATGCTGTTTTCATTCACTGTTTCATTTCTTTTTCATTAGACTTTTTCTTTGCTTTCATTCGCTGCTCGGTTTGGTTTAGGCATCAAAAAGTGCTTCATTAAATTAAGGCAATAAAACCAGTTTGTTGTGTTTAGAAAAGGATTTGGATTAAAATATGCCACCTCACATAAACCTATGGCCATAAACTCAGTGCTTCATGACACCGACACCACAGAACACCTTGTATGCATCTGTTAGTCCCAAGTGCCCGGGGGGATTAAAACGGGCTGGCTATACCCACTCAGTGGGTATCCTACTGAGTGTATAGAACTGTCCGGCTATTTTATAGCATTCACTTTTGTATACTTTCACACTTTTAGAATTCAGTGAACAGTGTATACGAATGTCCTGCTGTTTCATTGATGTGAAAAGAAAAAAAAAGACATAATCGTGCAATATTCCCTGCAGATGGTACTGTTGCTGGAGTAACAGAGAACTATTTAGGAATTTTGCCTGTCAACGGTGCATTCATTGTTGGCCTTTACATTTATCTATTGAGTGAAGATGGGATGGATGGTGAAAGAGACGGTGAAACGCAGATAAAACTGGCAGGTGTGTGTCTGTAAAAGAAACTTACAGAGTGAGAAAGTGTGTTTGTCTACAGTCAGCAGATAAGGAGAGGCTGAATTAGACACAGTGGTGTAGCTATGAAACCGATAGGCGTGCCAACCGCATCTGCTAATGCTATCAAATAACCCTCTGTCTGCTCGCCGCTCACACCTAACAATTCTCTTGTTAAAATTCCGTTCCTGGATCAGCCCGGTCACATTTCTCACACTGATCTTTGTCTGGTTTGGAGCCTTCAGTTTAGCAGAAAACAAACAAACCAGTAGTCGTTGGTGTGAGATTATGTCAAAATCTTCTCACGGTGCGACAAAACCCTGAGCCCGTTTGGTGTTTGTTTCACGTGAGCATGTTTGGCTTTCAAGTAATGAGTCCGATCTTTAAAGGTGCCCAGCAGGCCGGGGAGTGCCTTTGACAATTCCATTCCCCGCCTGGCTGACCTTAATCTGGATTAGTTGATTTTCTTTCCTTGGATTAACAGCTTGTGGTTCAATTAAACATCACGCAGCCCAATGAGTTTGAATCATGGCTTTACAGAGTGCTGCAGGGAGCTTTAAGTGCAACTGAAAAAGCTCCAAGCTCAGTGTTTCCTCCGTGGGAATCCAGACCTCCACTGTCCAGCCAAACCATCTGGCTTGGAGAGGTTTTTTTGGCCTACCAAGTCGAAGGGCTACCGTGCTATGTAAAGGCATTCCTAGACAATGTGGAGACATACAGAGCAGCAGCAGCTAAAGAGTTAGAAGGACTCTGAAAGGCAGCTCTTAACAACATTCCTGAGAAGTATTTTTGCTTGAGTTAAACCATTATGAATGAAGATTTGGAAAAAAAAAAAAAACTACATTATACTGAAATGTCCAGTTAGATCAAACCCCTGTAAGAAGCTTCCAGGTTCAAACAAACCATGTTAGTCTACAGAACAGTGATGCAGTGGTTAGCACTGTCGCCTAACAGCAAGAAAGTCCTGGGTTTAAACCCACCTGGTGCTTGGGGCCTTCATATGGAGTTTGCACGTTCTCCTTGTACATGTGTGGGTTCTCTGTGTTACCCCTGCAATAGACAGGCAGCCTGTCCAGAGTGTCCCCCACCTCCTGCCCCATGACAGCTCTAGCCCCCTGGGACCATGGATTGGCTAAGTGGAAAAGGATGGATGGATGGATGGATGGATGGATGGATGGATGGATGGATGAGGAGTATGCATTTTACCAGAGCATCTCAAAATAAACAACTTAAGTAAGACGAAAATCCAGTTTGACCATATTGGAAAATATGGTGAGGGTTTGAAGAAGAAGCATCTCCTCATTGTCCTCGAGAAATCCACTCATTCGAGCTACATCAGCTTCAGTGAATCTTCCTTGTTACCAGCAGTAGATGGCTGTGTTAGCACTGAGCAGCTGAATGTGTGTAGATTTATGACCCTGAAGCAGACTATACTTCAACGTCTGCACAGCAAAGCCTGCCTGGGTAGAAAGATGAGAATTCAATGGTCCACTGATGAACCAAGCTTGGTGTCAGATGGAAATTATATCACGCTAATAGAAAATAAACCCCTCGCTGTGTGACAGTCTGGTGTGCTACATTTCACAGAGTGGGGCCGTACAGTAGCGTTTACTGTCTTTAGAAGTGTTGTTCTCAACTTTTGAGCTATTGTTTTAACAGGTAGGAATAAAGAGTTGGGGTCCAGAGTTGGATTTACTTGAAACCTGAGCTGCATGTCAGAGGAATCTCAAATGAAACAGAAGCTCTGGTTTGCTGTGGAAAAATGGAAAATAGAATTAAGACTGGAGTGACGTGCATGTGAGTGTAGTGGATGGTTTAGAGACATGAGCCATTAGTTTGACTGATAGTGGACATGGTTAATATATCTTCTGACATTTTCACAACGGCAGTTTTATAACAGCTGCGATTTTCTGCTCTACTTTTGTTGTCAGGTTCTATTTAAGGTTCGGTTTGCTTTTTTAAGCATTAAAATCAGCATCTTTAGTGGTTTGTGTGCATCTGTAATGTGACAGATATTTTTTTTAAAAAGTCAAAAACAAAGCAGCAACTTTATTAGGTACCCTTGGCTTAAAGCCTGCTGTATGCTGTTTAAGACAAGAGCCCTACAATAAACCTTATAATGTTTAGAAGTGTTGATTTAACCTTAATATTATTGTGTTTGTGTTTAATTAAGAATGGGTGTTTCTGTTGTTCAGCCTACCCTAATCAGGCGGACAAAATAATCAAGATAAGCCATTTTAAAGGTTGCATGAGAAGGTATTACTTCCTCAATTTGCTCCATTTCCTGTTCAAACAGGATGTTCAGGCAGAAAATATCACAATGAAGGATCAATCTCGAGTCTAAAACAGGAGGTTACGCTGTTTTAACCTGTGCCCGGTCGTGGGATGAGATCATCACCGCAGAGTACACAGTTACTCATGTCATAGCAGTATTTTTACAGTTTGTTCTGTAATAACATGTGTAACATTGTTTGAGGAAGAACATCCCTCATATCCACATCGGATATTTAGTGTATCGCCTCAGCTTATTGGGTATAACTCTGTACATCGGAGAAGAAACCCAGGAGGACAGCTGAGAGACAGACTGAAATAAAGTGTGTGTGTGTGTGTGTGTGTGTGTGTGTGTGTGTGTGTGTGTGTGTGTGTGTGTGTGTGTGTGTGTGTGTGTGTGTGTGTGTGTGTGTGTGTGTGTCATGAGAAAAGAAGAAGAGGTTAAGAGGAGGGGAGAGTGGAGGGAGAAAAGGAGCAGAGAAGGGAAACAAGAGGCCCGATTGACTTTAGGGCCTCACTTGTCTTTTTCTGCTTTCTCAGTTGCTGCCCTCGTTCCCTTTTTCCACTTTCTAAGCTCCCCCCTTTTCTCTCAGTCCCGTCAAGCCAAGTGGCTGATTTCATCCGTGCATGCCGTGCCACGGCCACGGAGGGGGTTTGATGGGTGGAGGTGGAGGTGGTGACTGCTCCTGTCGGTGACTAGATCATATGTGACACTGTAAGCCTTTTTACCCCAGCGCGGCCCTTCTTAAATCCTCTTCTCCACGCTGAGTGACAGCAGCCAGACGTCCTCCGGCTTAAACGTTAGGAGCTCTTTTCCCTTCTGCGCTGGATGATGCGCAACTGTCAGTCGAGCATTTTGACTTTTTGACGCGCCCCGCCTGTTGTGTGGCAGTGATACTGGCACAGTTTGCGATCACACGCTTTGCCCAGATCCACAGTGAGGTCCTGAAAGCGGCACTGGCAGCTTGTGGGTAAACTCTGGCTTCGTTAGGGCTCATCTTTGACATCCCGTTCGAGTTTCCCAAACAGAAAAAAGCAGATCTGATGTGTAAGACTGAACATGCCCAGGATCAAATCTTGCCCATTGTGTATTTGCATTTTCCAAAACCACTCAGTCTAAACACATCTCATAAAGGTTTTCCCATTGTTTAAAATGTTGTATAAATGTTGAATTAATATGCCGCTTCTCAGGGTCTGTTTGTGTGTTTGCCTGGGTGTGGAGTGAGCTCTGGATACACTGTATATCTCATGTTTCATGTCCACGTTGTTTGCCACAGATATTGATAATGACATTTGAATTTTGTTGTTGCTGTTGTTGCTAGACTAAACAATTTCCCGACTAGTAAACATCAACTTTTTTTTGTTGTTGTTCACCGTTCTAAGAAGTCCTTTGTTTGCGTGATTGCTGATTGCTGTTTTCAGTTCCCAAAGTCCAGAGAAGAGAAGAACAGCATTGCTCTTTTGTTGTCTGAGTATTTATTTCTGTCAGATTCCCAAATACCCACAAGTCCTGTTGTCTGGGCAGTCTGTCTCTTTTTTGAGGTAAAAGTCTGGAGGATTTATTTAAAGCACCAAGTGATAGAAATGAACAACAGAAGTCATGTGCTCTCCCTCTCTCTCCTTTTTTCCCCCCGATCGACAAAATGCATGTCAGAGCCACAAGAAAGGTCAACTAACAAATGACACCCTTGTACTAAACTGAGCTTTTGACCCCAGAGTAACCAAGAGCTCCCACAATGCAACTGCTCAGAGGCATTAATCATAACCTCCTGACCTCGTGCTCTGACCCTCTAAACCCCAGAGAAAACCCAAAGGTGTTATGGATGATAGCAGAGACGGCTAAAACTGGGGAGAAAGAGTCCTGGAGTATGAGCTGCTTCCTCTCACATGGGGGCGTCTTTGGGGCCTTTATGAGTTGACAATTAATAGCCTCTGTAGGCTTCCTGAAAGCAGAATTGAGATGAATTGTCTCTCAGCTATTCAGCTGCGTTCAAGCGTGCCACCAGACAAAGCAAAAGAAGAAAAAGAAAGGAAGAAAGCGATGGCTGTGAGGGCGAATTACCCATAAGGCTGTTTTTGAGACATTACCTTTTTGTTTTACAGACAGAGGCCCTATGGGAAGACCCCCACGCACTCGCACACACCACCCAGAAAAGTGACCATTTCGAAAGCCAGACATCTGCCAAAACAGAGCCGCTTTAAAATAGTCATCTTTCAGCAGTTCTTCTTACTGTGAGCCATTTAGCCTCAGAACCGGCGAGAGAAAACAGATCGTATCGAGGCCGCCGTTTGCTTGTTCACGCCTCGCGTCTGAAGGCCGAAAAAATATTCACTCATTTCGGTGGCCGCAGAACGACATGCCGTATGTCAGTCGTTTTAACTTCACAGACGACGAAGGCACCGATGTTAAGGCCGTAAATCGAGATGAGAGCGCCTCAAAATATGTTGGACTTTAAAGGAGTGAGAAGCGAGGGTCTCGCTCCATGGAGAAAGTTTTGGATCTCATTCGTAGAAAAAAAATAAAATAAAGCCCAGAGGATGAATCCGGGAATAGCCGTGAACAGTGGGAGATAATGAAATATGCAGGCAACACGGGAAGACCGTTAAAGCTTTCTTTTTTGTGTTTTTTTTAATCCACTAATGATGTCTTAGAGCTCGAGAATTCGTCTTTTGCCACAGGATTTCTTCCCATGCTGCTTTGTCGTGGGGGCCGAAGCGTATACAAATGGCTTGTTAATTAAGATGGATGGTACTTCTAAAAGGCCCATCTTCATGATAATAATAGAGAGTTAAACATGCGAGGCCTTGTAAGACCTCCGTGCGGTGTGGAAGTGAAGGTATGTGTGCGGTATAAAGGGGGGAGGGTGGCTTTACCATCACGCATGTATGAATGAGCGTGTCATCGCCTGCCGCGTGATTGGTGCAGAGTCTGCATTTTTATCCGTTTCTATCTGTGTGAGCGAGAGGGAGAAAAGAGAGGCAGCGCTGCCTCGAGGCCCTCCAGCCTGTTTCCACGAATGGCCTCAGCAGGGGGAAACTGTCCCTCATTGTCAAGTTATTTGGCAGAAGACTTTTTTTACACCACCTCATGTTAAATTCATCAACATTTCTCTGTCATTTTTTTTTTTCCTTTTGCCCCTCAGAATGTCTTCAGATCAGGTTTTCTTGCCAAGCTGTTTCCTGCTGAGGCCTAAATGACCGAGGCAGATGGATAATACACCGAAATGACATTTCATGGCAGTGAAGCAGGAATAGGAGGAAGGTATTTATAGGATCGGGAATAACGGGGTCGAGTATGTGACGTGACGCTGTGTGATTTTAAGAGCTTTATTAGTGTGGTTACTCTGTAACTATTTTTACATGGTATTCCATGATTTGGTGAGTAGAATCAGAATACGGGGCGATAAGGCTGTTGATAAAATATTCTCTTGTTTAATCAGCTAACAGATTAGCATTTTCATGCTGACTACAGAAGCTACTTTTCTTTTTAGGGGGCAGCTAAGACTAAGCTTTACATCAGATAATCCATAAACAATGTTTCTAAAGAAGGTAAAATGCTTAGAAGAAATATGGATGGATGGATGGATGGATGGATAATTGCCCGGTTTTGCCAGGTGATCTCTAACTGCTGGTTTTCTACGGGGGTCACTGATTGGTCTCTAGGCCTGCATGAATGGGGCTTTAGCAGAGCAACCCTCGGGAACCACTCGCAACCGACTTGGGAATTCTCATTTTTCCCTTGTGACCGCTGTTTGCCAGACGGTTGCCATCAGGACTGTAGGCCGGTGTGATGACGCCGAAGTGTGACTTTTTTTGACAGTAATCTACAGGATATAATAACAGCTTGTAGGAGTCGTTTAAATACGAACCAGGAAGTCATCTGCATAGGTTAGCTTTAAGACTGAGGGCTGTCATCTCCCAGGTTTTTTTTGTCTGAACCAAAGCTGAAATGTAAAAAGAAAATTTCTGGCTTCGAAGGAAGTTTTATGTTGTTGTTTTTCTTTTTTAACCTTTGTTTTTTTTCTGACAGCTGGATGCAGACAGTTATGCTGCTAACAGAAGGTGGATGGATAAACTTGCCTGTAATAGTTACAGTACATAACTCCCCATAAAACCACAAATTGCTGTTTTTACATTTCAGTTTGTGTTTCCATTTTATGGTCAGCTCAGCTAACCGCTTCCCAGCTCGAGCTCCATCCTTCACACTCAGACATGAGAGCGGTGTGTATCTTATCTCACGCTTAGTATAAGGGAAAGCAGATTTCCCGCAATCTTATACGCTGAGAATTCCCCATATTCATCTTCAGATTACTAAATGGCGTCACATTTAAGCATCAGACAAGAATAGAAACAGCTACATCATCAAAATGAGACAAAAATGCTAAACTTAAATGTCCGCCCATTGTTCCAGATTATCACTTAAGCTACCGTGCTATTTTTCATTTAATCAGCAGGACCTTGGGTGGCAGTCAGGCTTCCTCCCGGAGCACAGGTCAGCCACAAGTTGACTACTAGATCTCCCCCACATTCACACACACACATACACAAACACGCACACACACATATATCCACTCTACCTCCCCCCACTCTGCTGCTCCTAATGTTTTCAGGGCTTTTTCACATAAACAGGGGCTGCAGGGGGGCGGGCTGCAGCTTTTCACACAACAATCCAGGTCCTGTTTTGGATTAAAGCCGTTTTCTACACCACCTCTCACACAGACACACACACAACCACATGCCTGCGTATGCCCCCGCCCCTCCCACTCCTCCACAAAGAATAGCAGGGTGTTTTTGGTAACTTTACTTGCAAATCAGTAACAATACTGTAACGGACAGACCATGAAAACCATGTGACTCCTTTGAGGGATACATCTCCTTGTTACTAACAAACAGGTAGATGAAACGTTTGGGAGCAACATTTCCTTTCATGAACAGTCGCCATGATGGAAGTCAGATCTAATGGACCGATAATCTAATCAGTCCTAAACATCATTAGGCTAGGCTAATTGTTTAATTAGCTTCAGAAGTAGCAGACTTCTTTGGGGGCGAGGGGGGAGAGTGTCATCACAGATGTGATTTATTAATAATTAGATCAAATCCAAGCAGAGATCTTTCGTTAATGTGCTCCTTCATCCCTCAGCTCCTGTAAATCTCATGCATTTATCAGTGGGTGACAGCAGCGATGAAACCGATGCCATAATAGTCTTTAAAGCCTCGCGCAGACCTTCCAGAGAGCCTGGAAACCAGCGCTGGCTTTAGAGAAAGATGCCTGATATCTACTGTATGCCACTGAGATCGAGCATTTATCTATTAAAATCCCACTCAATGCAAGCTCTGTCATTACTTGCATGTGGAACAATTTTCCTGTCTTATGTATATTTACGACGGCTCCAGACATATCAAAGCACATTTGCATTAGTAGAAGACAATAATTTTACTCTGTCCTTTATTTAAGCACCGTACTGAAATAATACCCCATTAATCTAAAGCATAAAATGTACAAGCGCTTATAATGAAGAACGGTTTCTGTGTGAACCTGTGGGCTCTGATGTTCTCAGCGATGGCACAGACTCTGACTTCATTAAACTGTGGTGAAGTGCGTGTCTGTGCTGCAGCTACAGTATGGGATGAAACGTGAGGCTTGTATGAATTTCCATCGTTTTAGATCAGTTACAGGATTACAAGCTCGTCCACAGGCTGGAAAATACTCTAGACCCTCTTTAAAACTGTAAAACTGTGCTGTCATTAGGAGCACTTTTAAACAAGGCACAGTGTGAAGCCTGAAGAAGCAGAACATAAAGAAGTAGGTGCATCATTTTGCTCCGAAATGGAGGGAAAAGTCTCCAGAAATGATCTTGACGCTGGTGAAGACGTGACTGGCTACAAGTCGTTTTCAGTTAAAGCTACAGCCTGACAGGCAGACGCTGCGAAGTGTCACCCCGTCGTGAGCGCGACTGGTTCCAGACGCACGAGCCCAGAGACGACGTCGACATGAGCTGGAGCGACACTTTCACAGCGACTGGCTGCTCTGTGAGTTTGTCGCTGTGTGCGCAGCTGTAGGCATATCGAGTGTTTTATGTTACAGTGCTTGACAGTAATTTCTACAATAATTACTGCTTTTTTTGCAGCAATCTGTAGGTTTAAAATCAGAAAAGAGTTGTTTTGATCTATTTTAGGGGTAGGAGAGTGCCGTGTTTCTGTTCCTCTCCTCGCCATGGTCTGCACGGCTTGAATGCCGTGATTGGAGGTAATTGTAGCGAAAGCGAGGGAGAGTGATAAGGCCGCAGACTCACGCAGATTCAGTGGCACCAGCGCTGAGACAGGCGGCCGTTATGGTCTCCTTCCATTTTTAAGAACTCCTTAAAAAAAAAAAAGACAGACAACTGATAAAAACAAAATACATTTCTTCTCTTATATCTTCAAAGCATACTTTTCACAAATAGGCTAATTATTTTGTTTTTTGAACTTTCATCTCAGCAGAAGGAGAAACCGCTTGTTTTGATGTTCCTCTAACCTTTTAATCCACGGATGCAGAATGTGCTGCAGTTAATAGGCTGTGGTAATTTCGATGATGGCTTTGAATTGTGCTCCAGCTTCAAGGAGAGTGAAGTCTTGTCTCGCTTCTATTAGTTCTACTCTGATCTTGCGCAAGGTCTAATTAAACTTTCCATCTAACTCTCTCAGGTAGGAATAATGGGGAAAGAGTTATGGCTGTTTATAGTGAAGACGAACCCCCGTTTGCACTGCTCACGGCCGGATATGGGACCATTAAAAATAGCAATCCATCTCGATTCCCCCCCCCCCCCCACTCTGCTGTGTGCAAAGATGGCCCAGAGCCCAGGTGAAACAATACGCTGGCCCACATGACCTGAGAGGTTATTTGTCCTGTTGGATTATACAGTATATCCCACTAGAAACACTCAGAGGGAACCTCATTTGGCAAGAGTTCGCAGGGGGCTTGAAGAGGCCTGCTGTAGACAAACAATCTTTTAACAGTTGGTGAAGTGGTCCACGGAGAGCACCCCTTTATTAAAACCACTCGTCCTCGTGGTCTCTCCCCTTGTTGCCTGCATATGGCCGAGGTGCTCTGTGATCATTTGCAGACTCTCCTGTTTTGTTTTTGTTTTGTTTTGCTTTGTCTCGCCCTTTTTTTTTTTTTCTTTTCGTGGGACTGTAGAAGATTTTGGGGGAGACTTGAAGGGGCTGTGATCGTATCCTGACTTTCCCCTTGCACTGTGCGCTGAGGTTTGGCTGAAGTCCAGCTTTGTCTGCTTTTTCCCGGGCACGCTCCCATCTCCAGCAAATTCCTGTCTCCAGGGCGCGCGTGCACTTTGCCGAGCCTGATGACTGCGGTTGGAAGATGAATTACTCTGCAGGCCTTTGTTTGACAGATGGAGCCAGTTGCGATTGTACACGTGTTAAAGAAGCCGTACAGAGGAGCTCAGTTTGACCTTGTCTTAATTATTTAGTTGTGTTTCCTTTTTGTTGTTACAAGGCTGAACCAAGATGGCACTTTTGCCAATATCCTTGACCCACAGAACTCGTGACTTCTTTAGCTCCATAAATCTGGAGCCAAGAGTCGATGACGTTCTGTCTAAACAGTTGAAATAACCACACGGAGAGGTAGAGGAGGAAGTGAAGATGAAGTGAAATAATGATGCTCTTTGTCTGCGTGTCTCTAGAGCTGCGGGAAATGTATCATGTTGAATGTGGCCTTCGATCATTCAGGTCCACTTTACAGTTTCTCTTTATACATAGCAGGAAATTCATCAGATGCACATGGATCATGCCATACGGTTTTCAGATTAAGTAAGGCAAACACAGACACGGGCCTGGGCTTTTTCTAGACGGTTGGTAATCCATTTCAGTTCAGAGATGACAGATTCCTTCATACAATACAGTGCCCCTTATATAGTGCAGGCAGTATGGAGACGGTATGATTTTCCAGTGTGTTCAGAGTCAGTTTGAAGCTCCTGGAAGGTCGATGCTTTGTTGAAGCAGCTGTGGGAATTTTTTCAGATGTCCTTACTGACCTGCATGGGCGCGGCTCCTCAAAGGTTTCCCAGTCAGTGGTTGGAAGGGATGTAACCTCTCAGTCTGAATATGAGAAGGCTCAGTGGTGACTCTTCTGCTCCTTTTTGGGAACCCAACAGTTGGAGTATTTTTCAGCTTCTGCTGGAATACTCAGCTAACCGCCGCGAGGCGTACCAGCCTTCCGCTCCCTGCAGTCTTAAAGCGAGGTCCTCGCATTACACACAGCCCCGCCGAGGTGTTAGGTGAACGTAAGCTTAGATGTCCATCATGTTACTGGAAAGAAACAAACTATTTGTTTCTTACACGTCGTTATAATCAGTAAGACTTTTAGCTTCGACTCTTTTATGGCATCGCAAAAATTCCTTTGTCCAATTTAACCGTTTATACTCAGCCAGAAAGCCGGAATAATTTTAAGAGCTCATGATTTTGGCTCCGACTCTGTGATGAAGTGTTGTATTTTGGATTGCTTTGTGATCCCAGTTTTTTTTTTTTTAACACATTAGGCCCAACTTGGTCTCATGCACATCAGTGAAAAATGGATGATGCAAAGTGGAATTGTTCAATCTCACAGGCTGAGTATAATAAGCGCTGGAAGTCGGTGCTTCCCCCGACCCTTGACCCCGAGTCGTCAGCAGCATCTAATGAGACATTTAATCATTTTGAAATGATTATTTCCAGCAGGAGGCGCACCCAGCTCCAGTATATCATTTTTTTTTTTTTAATGATCAGATGATCTCAACATTTACAGGCCAACTGTTGCATCAGTTGCACTCAGAGGTCACATTTTTTTCTGCAAGCTTGGAAGAAATGTTTGTGCTAATGATGTGAAGTTCACCCTTTTCACTCAGAGGTTCGTGGCGTTCAGCGGAGCAATCGTGCACCGCGTTACTCATTTTTAACGCGCACCATCGCTCACTCCGTTAATCAGAATCTCCACTGGTTATTAAAAACAACTGAGTCGGTGACTGGCCAAATATGTGTACAGCCTACATGGGACTGTGCTCAAATAAAATATCTTTTGCTCCTACACTAACTCCCCTCCATCTGTCTGCAGTCCACCTGGAAAAGGAGCAAGAATGAGAAAGTGGGAAACACATGAAAACCTGTGCAACTTCCACTTTTTAGATGTGGTGAATATGGCCTGCTTCCTTTCAGGGAAGCAGGTGATGCTTTCTTTTCAGCTGTAACCGCGGCTGCTTTCTTCTCCTCGTGGAAAATAGGATGTGGTGGAACAGAAGACGTATTCTGGAATATTCTGTTACTCTTGAACTGACTTTCTTTGCTTTGATACACATCCTGGTTTTACTCTACAGGCAGACGGTTTAATGTGGAGCGTTGGTATCAGGGGGCAGCCTCCGGGGTTGACAGATGACACCGGTGTGTAAGTGCCAGAAGCTGCAGCTCCTTGCACACCCACTTGAAGCTCACTCCAAAAGTGAATCGATCCCCAGAGACTCCCGTCTTAAAATGTCCAAATTTAAATAATAAAAATAAGCGTGTTTACAGCGTTGTGCAGAAAGCAGTTTGAGGTGCTGTGGCTATTTTAAGTTTAGTCAGACCTAAAGATAGAGGCGTGGCCACGTAGCTGCTGTTTGCTGTGCTCCACCTGTCGGGCAGGTTTGGCTCATCCTTTGTTATTTTTAATGCAATTATCTAACAAATGACTTACAGTGCTGTACAGTAATTTTCATTTACAGACCAGCCGAGTTGTTCTGCGTCACAAATTTTGACACATATTACTGTTTAATTGTCGTGAGACACCCTTTATTTTGGTCTTGAGATCTTCAGGCTTTCTGTTGCTTTTTCATTTTCAGTCCAGTTCTTCTTCCTGATCATTTTTAATTTTTTCCTGATCATTTTTTTTATTTAAAATATTTTTAATTTTTTCCTGATCATTTTTTTTTTATTTAAAATATTTTTAATTTTTTCCTGATCATTTTTTGTTTATTTGTTAAGCCACTAAAAAATGACTTATGACTCATTCAAGCATCAAAAGGCACCTAACTCCAGGCATGGACCAGGGTTGTGTCTACACATACTGTAACAGATGACTGAGCAAAGAGCCAGTTTTTTGTTACTAGCAGCCTGTCACAAAAACACATCACTTGTTCCATTTCTTTAGTTGAATATGTGAAAAATTCCAAAGATAACTTGGCAGGTGTAAAGTAATATTTTTGCACCAGCACGGTGAAAGTGCTATTGGCCAAAAACTTTGCATATCTCGGCGTGGTGTGCAGTGTCCCCCTAAAAAAACTGAGGAAACTGAGCGAGTGAAGAACCAAAGAAGAAACGGCAGAAACAGGAAAACAAAGATCCAACTTGACACAGTCAACCCACATACTCAACTCTGCTGCTCAACCCACAAATGCATTTCCTTACAAATGTGGCTCCATGTAAGGGGAAATAAACAGGCTTTCAAGGCATTGTTGCTGCACAGAAGTAATCAAAGCACAAATTTCCTTACTTTTTGTGCCAAGATTTTCCAAAACCTTGAGCACAGTGCAGCTGACAGTTTGGACTCACAATATCAGTTTTCCCCAAATCTTGGTGAGAAAGATGTCTTTAGTAATTTAAGGTGAACTTACTCTTTAAATTTTGGATTTTACGAGTGAGAAAAGAGACATGATTACATAACATGAGCTCAGACATCTAAATTTTCCCACCTGCCACTTCTGCATGCATCATACAAGCTTTGGGAATTTTCGATGAATTTATCACTGCTGAGCTCCAGTCTCAGGCTCTCGGACAAATACTTTCCATCACTTAGGGTCTTATAATCGACAGCGCTCAGGAACCGCTTGACACGTGAATCATTCATACGTCCCCATAAATAATAAAGCCCTGGCAGCCAGTTAGCAGCACCTGCAACTTGAAACAGTAGTTCATGAAACACAATCTTTGTCTTGTAAACTAATGTGTTTCACCTGCCTGGGCCGCTGCGTCCGGGTTAACCGCCTGCTCACCACGAGCTGCAGACAGGTAGAGGGAGCAGAGCCTCTCTTCCTGCCTCTCTCAGCCTCCCTCTCCTGACCTCGCTTCCTCTTCCTCCAATGAATTTTTTACCAAAGCTCTTTGATATGCTGCTGTCCCGTGGGAGCCCGGGTAATGCAAACTGGAAGCATGAGGCATAATTATTCCTCAAAACTGCACTTCTACCCTAATTAGTTCACTCCTCAGAAGTGGGCCTTGCATTATTTACACATCAAGGGGACACACAGTGCGGGAGATAAATATTCATTGTTTGTTGACTTTGCCCCGGTCCCTCAGCTCGGGCGCAAGTTGAGTCGAGAGCCGCTGTCATTGTGGTTGTTTATGAGACTTCTGTATTGCTGGTGCCCGGGACATAATCTGTCTTGTTCTTCTGTAATTATCTCCACTCATGCAGACAGACAGACACCAACTCAGAGTGGGTTTAATAAGTGGACAGCATCCTGGCACGCAGGCAGTGTTCAGCCATTGGATTTGTTCTAATTGTGACCTTGCTCAGACTCGCCCTCGCGGTGTCACATTAGCGAGCAGCAGAAGCGTATTTTATTCAGTCAGGCTGTGACACTGTTTCAGCTTTTTGTTTTGGGTCAACTTTAATGAACTAAGCTTTTCCCAAAAGGCGGCAGCGGCAGCTGTTATGAAGCGCTTCCTGCTTCTGTTGGTTGCAAAGCAGATTTGTGGGACGTGAAGGCTGCTTTTCCTGTAAATAGCTGCGTATGAATAGGCTGCTGTGTTTAAGCCCCCCCACCTCTGTGGTCAAATGGCCTTGAGGCCTGTTGTCTGCTCTATAAATGCCCACTGGGAAACTCCTGTTACCTCCAAAAAAAAATAAATCCTGCACCCATTGTAGACTTTTAACAACTGCTTTTTTTCCCCCCATTCCCCTATATCATCTCAGTAATGCTTCACTCTGTGTGTGTGTGTGTGTGTGTGTGTGTGTGTGTGTGTGTGTGTGTTACAGTGATGCCTGGCACAATAATTACCATAATCACTGTCAACATTAATGGAGATCCTATCATTGGAGAATTTAAACACGGCTTTTCCATATTTATAGAAGCAATAAACAGAGAATGCGCAGCAAAATGTCTGTTATGATTCAAAAGCGAGCCATGTTTACTGGCTTTGAAATGCATATTTGGGTTAGTAGATGAGGTGGAGGGGAGAGCAGTGTAAGTTGTGGGATGCGAGTGGAAATGTAATATCTCCACGCTAGACACCGAACATTTGAGACCATAAATGTGTCACTCTCACTGTCTCCACAGTTTCCACTTTCCCCTCAGATGGACGGCCGGGCTCGTGTGCCTGCTCCATAGGGTCCTCCTATAGGTGGCCGGAAGCAAAACATAAACTTATTTAGATATGCAAACCACTGAAAATACATTATATTGCATCTCTGTGACTTTTAGTTAGCTGGATTTCATTTATTTAAACAAACAAGACTGTGCTAGCATGCTATTTAGCAAATAAAATGTTCACTGTCCTAGTCTAGAGTTTTAGCATGCTAATATTGATAAACCAGCCACAGTGCAGCTTAGGTGGATGGATATAGATTATAAACCAAACTAGTGAACAAGCTGAAAATTTCACATGCTGATGGTACCTGCATTATGTAAAAATATTAACAGTCCTGCAGTACGGTGGCACGATGGTTAGCGCTGTCGCTTCACAGCATAAAGCAGGAGTGAATGCAGGAGTGACCGGTTGTCTGCCCAGGGTGTACCCCGTTTCTCGCTCTGTGGCAGCTCGGATAGGCTCCGGCACCCCCGCAACCCTGAGCTGGATAAGCGGGAGAAAATGGAGGGATGGATGGAAGAAGGCCTGGCTCATGGTTGGCCCCCACATGGAGTATTAGCTGTAAACCAGGATGGTGACAGAGGGTTCTCCAACTGTGGTCAGAGAACCGTTCTGTGTGAATGAGGAAAAGCCAAAGGCCTCTTTGATTTACTTGGAATTATATAATTTAGATAAACAATCGATCTAATCATAGGTTTCACTCCCGCTGCTGCTGCATCTGTATTAGATTTAATTTATTAGAAAAAGTCTCACTTATAGGGGACGAGGTTTTTCCTGGGGGGTGGGGTGGGGGTGGGGGTGTCTGTGGTCGACTGTAATGTGTGTTTATTTTGGTTTGTAAGACTTAAAAGTGAAAATCCCTGTGCTGCAGTTAGTTTGCTCTACTGTTACACTCGCTGTGTGTCTCTGTGGAAAAGAGCCTGCAGTCATTTTGTAAATGATACAATTTCCATAAGCTGCAGTGACAGTGGGGTACACGAGCTCTACCCACAATTCAGTTCTCCAGATATGCTGGTGTACAGCAGCTGATCATTGGTTGGTGTTGCACCTAAAGCAGGATCAACTGTCAGTCTGCTTTTTTTAAAGCTCTGTTTTTCATTTGAATTATATTTATCATCATATTTCAGTGCAAACTCATTTTTATCGAGGCACCGCCCCCCACTTGATAATTTCACACTTTTTTCCTTTCGATACCCTCTGGAGCCAGAAAATGATGAATTTCTGCTGGTGCAGCTTCTTCATCTCCTGAAACCCAAGAAGCCTGAGACGTTTTTTTCCTCTTTGCAGGAATCTTAACAGCTGTTGCAGGCAGACTGTAGCAGTTTGGCAGCACTTTAATGGAAACTGTGGTGTTTATTCTTCCTCTGCAGGTGGAGATCACACTGCAGGACGTCAATGACAACCCACCTGTTTTCCCTAATGACATTCTTGATGTGGTCATCGAGGAGAACGTCGGAGACGGCTTCAAGATAATGCAGCTAACAGCCACGGATGCAGACGAGGTAACGGCTTCGGCCTTTTTCTGTGCCCGTTTTCCACAGGGTGGATATCCTGGGAGCGATCTGAATTAAAAATATGCTCTACATTTTTGTTCCTACTGTGTCAAAACCACTAAAGATTCAAATTTTGTTTTTTGTTTTTTAGACTAACACAGCTGTCAGTATTAAAATCTTTACATTGGACCATTTTCATACCAAAATTTCAAATATTCGAGGCAGAAGAGAAATGGAAACATTGTCTAGACAGTGGTAGGAAACTTTGTCCCTGATTGATTATGATTATGAGTTCACTATTATTCTGATAAGGGTTGCATCCATTTTTACAGCAGTTTTTGCATTTTAAAGTCGGCCATTAGCAATAAAACTCAGTAAATCATGGCCTGATATAAGGCTAGGACCAGAAGAATTCAGCAGTATAGTGGCTATGAATTATAAAGTAACAAAAAGAGTTATTGTCACTAATCAGGAGCTGAGTTTGAGTTGATTAGGCCACAAACTCGTGCATGTAGCACGTCGTCCACAGTTTCTCTCCTCCCTCTGCTCTCACACGCTGCCACTAAAACATAAATCAGCGTTTTATAACATTAACCTATTTTCCTCCTTAGACACACACACACACACACACACACACACACACAGACTGGTCATTTTCCCCCTGATATGTCGATGTTATCTGAGACGCTTCGAGCTCGCAGGTGTCACAGAACCATCGATTGATTCTTCGGCCTGCCGTTTCAATAGTCCCTCCGCGGCCTCCGTGGGTCACGTTACATCACCAGCATCACTCTGAATTAGTTAACGGCTCCATCTTTGGCTGCTTTCTGCAGGATGTGGACATTAAATCCTGCAGCGAGCAAAAACCCAGGCCCCAGCGGCATCTCAAAGGTCTGCAGTCCCGCACCCAAGCCAAAGGACACAGTTGAAGCGAGTGGAAAAAGTCAGGCCAGAGAGGGGAGAGAGATTAGAAAGTAGGAATATGGACTCAGATTTAATGTTAACTTATGAGGCCACACGTTTTTTATTGCACAGCTGTTACCTCACTCCCATCTCTTTGCTCTGAATGTGAGAAAAGCCGCACAAAGTCCCGCTTCATGCCGTTTCTCTTTTGTCGGAATCGTATATTGACTGTAAATCTCGGACCTGGAGGCAGGTCAGTCTTTTCAGCCGGGGGATTTGAGGACATTATTTGATTATTTTCTTCTTTCACTTCCAGACTATTCACAGTTTTGATCTCGAAAGGCTTGGCGTATGCTGTTGAAATCAAACTGCACAGTTGTTCACTTTTTCCACATATCTGAAGTTAAGAAAGCCCTGACCTGTGGTAATCGAAGGCTTTTGGTAATTTGTAGAAAATTAAGAGTTCGTTCTTCCACGCACGGATTTGCATATGAGCCTTCCTTGAATTGCCCACCTAAAGAACTTTAATTCAAGAGCTGTCACATTTTGCTTCCAAGCGGGGATTCAAATGAAAAACAGAAGCACTTAAAGTGAATGTAGAGGAGCCTTTTTAGGAATTACAGATTCTAGTGATGTTTACTCCAAACTTCAGCGCTGCCATGAATAGGCTGCTAAATAGAAGCCTGTGCTTCATTCCAGCTCCCACTCGGAGCCAGATATGAGGCCAGCCAAGCCTTTGCCCACATCCTTACGCAGGAAACTTAAGTTGCGCTGACACTAAGCGTACCGAACGCATTGGAGCCCTCGTTGAGAAAAGCCACATGTGTGAGCCAGAGCAGAGAAGCCAAGAGCACAAGCTGTTGGCCAGCTGACGGGCTGAATTCAGACATCATAATGATCCCATCCAATTTAACAGTGCTACATGTGGGATTCATGTGTGAGGGTATTAAAATGCTGTTTCTACCCATCCGCTTTGCACCGTGCCCATTTCCACCCCCCCAAAAAAGCAGGAGGAGGGGATTGCATCGGGGTTGAAAGGAAATCAATATAAAACGCTGCTGCTTTGTGTAATGCGAGTTAGGCCTCTCTGAGAATGTTTCTCACCTCATTTAAAAGAAATATGCAGCCTTTTGTGCTTTTGGAGCGACTGCGAGCATTTTATTAGAATTCTGACCTTATGTGGAAAATATGTTGCAGGTAAAAAAAAAATAGAAAAAAACTTTATTAATGAGGAAAGCTACAACAATGGGGGGTTTGGGAGAGGTCCCTGGAAGGAAGCACAGGCTCCAAACGAACAGTAATGCATTCCAGAAGCCCGAAAACCAACAACAAGGATATTTCTGCCCATCTTATACAGTCGAGTGGATTTACACACCAGCAGCACAGCCTGTTGAGTCATCCTCCAGCGTTCTTTATCTGTAAGTTGTTAGTGACACCACATTGCTTGTTTTCCAAAAGTCTGTGTTATGATTGGCTCGGCTCACTCGGTCCCGTTGCATACAGGAAGTTTGCTATCCCCGTCGGCGTTGTCTGCTTCGCACCTCTCGCTTCTCATAGGAACTGCGCGCTCCCAAAAATCACTCATCTGCTAAATGAGTTTCCTTCTGCCCCAGCCGGGCGCGCTTCGCTCCCTGGAACGCCGCCGTTTAATTGGTCAGCCGTCTTTTTTTTTTTTTTTTTTTTCTTTTTCCTCCCAACAACCCTTCATGTCTTTGGAGAGCTGTAAAGTAGTCAGACTCTTGAGTGGGGGTCAAGAGGGCAAGCAGAGTCGGGTTGAGTGTGTGTTTGAGTGTGTGTAACGACTTTACGTGAAGAGAAAGGGATGGGATTGTTCAGGGAAATAAAATGCATTAAAAAGAGAGTGAAGCTATTTTTAATGGTTTGTAAATGCTTGCCTGTGTTTATAGTTTGTGTTGGTAGGTGTGTGTGTTGGATCGAAGCCTAGATGGACCCCCAGCTCGGCCTCTTCCACCTTCCTCGCTCTGCCTTTGAACCCTATCAGAAAATTAATTGGCAAACCATGGGTGTTGGGTTCCGGACTGCGGCCCAGGTGGCTAATGAGATTGCCAGAACTGGAGCCACTGATTGATGACAGCAGGGTCCTTCGATGAGCAGAACCTCACTCCGTCCTCCCCGTCCCCCCCATTTTTTTTATTGGGCCTGGATCTCAGACCGAGTCTCTGGTAATGCAATGAGAGACGAGGTCAAGAAGACAGGTTTTATCTGTCGTAAAACAAAAAAAAACAGGCCATGGGAAAGAGATAAGAGCCGGTCATGAAGTTAGTCGTATGTTACTGACTGCCTTTTCAGACTGGTTGTGTTTGGGCACAAATGCTGTAAAAAAACAAAATGGAAATAAAGGTAGAGAAGAGAATATTTTCCTGCTCCACATTCACTTAATGTAAGTTTTAACCTTTCACTGATTTAATGACAGGATCACTTCAAAGACTGCTGCAGTAAAACGCTGCATTTGCATTTGACTCTGTGACATATGATAAACAGCCGTCCATTTAAACTGTGATTATGTTTCGAGCTCTATGGACATCGAAAAGGGAATAACAAGTTCCAGATTTCTTGATCTTAACGGTGTAGGGGTGAGCACCTTCTTCTGCCTGCCGGGTTTGATTCCTGCAGGAGAGATGAACTACACTTCTTACACAAACAATTATAAGCATTGCAGGACTGTAATTGAAACCACTGAGCTCGTGTAAATTAGTTATAAATGCCTATTGTTCCTATTATCACCCAATAAACTCAATAAAACTTGTTTTGTTTTGTTGCTTGGTTAATACCCTGCAGGCACAGAGTGGCATCAGCACTTATTTTGAGTCATGATTCAGCTCATTTAACAAATGCAAGTTCAATATCTGTTCGGCAGATTTGGAGAAACTGAAAAACCAAAACAGTAATCTGAAAGGCTTCAAATATTTCTGTATTCTTGAAAAAAATTATGCTGCTTTATTTTTATCTGTAATTTGCATCCAGCGAACCAAAAATGTTAGAAAGAAGCGAGAGACGGCGAGGAGCGTCGTACCAGCTAACATCACTCTCCGTGAAGCAGCCCTGCGTGCATACAGTTTATTTCAACACAGCTTATTCACTTAGGCAGTAAATGTGTCAATACGCATATAAAACCCAGCTTAATGCAGCACTTCTACCATATAAGCCTTCCCATTGTTCCAACAGGATCAAAAAGCATCACACAAGCATCGGGCATAGCTGAAAGAGTCTCTTAGCTTAGCTCCTAACCGACTGTAACTGGAGCCCTCGCTCCGGCTCGCTGAATAGCAGCAGCTTTTTGATGTTGCTCCTGCTTTTTGGCAGAAGACACCGAGTGAGACAGTCGTCTGATCTGCTATTGTCCCCGGCACAAATGTAAACGTCGAGCTCTGTCGTCAGCCTCATTCACAGCATTCAGCCCCCGTCTCTGGTTCCAAAGCCTCTCGCTCCGCGATCGCATGTGTCACGGTGCTTGTACTTGTCCAAGGCAATAGATGATCTATTAGTTGCATTTATAGAGGAACACTATACCTCCCAAAAGCTCAAAGAGGAAGAGCCGCTCTGCCTTGAATATCACCACTCAGCTGCTGTGTTTCTTGTTCTTTTGTTCTCCGTAGTGTGACTTTTTATTTTAGAAAATGACCTTTAATGTGAAAAAAAAAGCCCCTTTGTGTTTGTCAGATTTCTGAAACCTCTTTACGTCGTGTCATTTGTGCCTGTAAATGAGTCCTCGATGCTACTGTCCAAAAACAAGCCGGAAAGTCTTAAATTTTTCTTCTCTCTGCTCTGGTAGACATTTTTTCTTAAAGTAAAATCTTCGTGCTAAAGCAGCAACATCAAGGATTTGATAAAAGGGTGGATTTATTGTTTACACGCTCAGAGCTCATCCGTTTGTGAAGGTCACTTCGTTATCATCCCTTTAACTCTGTTTTCTCCCTCTGGTCCTTCATTCGGTGTCACCGTGTCCATCTGTGATCTCCTCTTTGGCCTTTTTGGAATCACAAGCCTTCACTTTATGGACTGTCTCTGTGAAGCAGGCCATGTTAGGGGGTTTCATTCATGCTGGACAAGCAGTTAGTTTGTTCTGGAGACGTGACATGCTAACATGTAGTAAACAATCTGATTTCTGAGCAGATAGACTCGCTTTGATGTCTCTAATCATGATGATCTTCCTCCTGTGTCCCAAGAACTTAAATTTCAACCAAAGTTCAGCAAAGTACGTGTAGTCCAAGAAACCACAGGGTCTTTATAAACTCTCGCTGGCAAATGAAACCAGGGAAAATCATATCAGAGTGAAACCGATGACTCGATCCTAACTTACTGTTTGGCTTTATCCCTCTCTTTTCACCTCAGGGTCCCAATGCTCTCGTGACCTACACTATCATCAGCGGGGCAGATGACAGTTTCCGCATCGACCCTGAATCCGGGGATCTCATCGCCACCAAGAAACTAGACCGGGAGCGGCGTTCAAAATATTCCCTCTTGGTGCGCGCAGACGATGGAAAGCAGTCATCTGACATGACGCTGAACATTACCGTCAAGGACGTCAACGACCACACGCCAAAGTTCTCCCGTGCAACGTACTCGTTTGATATCCCTGAAGACATGGTGCCAGGTAAGATGCTGGAAGAACTGGAGATTGTAAATCCAGACGAGCAATGTTTGGTGTCCTGGAAAAAAGCCCTTCAGACCGGACATTTCTGTTAAGATCATCAGTTACAAATTATTGGGGGTAAATTCTTTGTACAATTTTTTTTTCCTTGTGTATCTTCCTTCAGGGGAAAATCAAGAGTTTAACAGGTCAAAGGGACAGTAACCGATATTTGATTTATATGGAAATCTATCGGCAGCAAGCAGGATTTACTGCAGTACTGACAGCTGTCTGGCCCGCCGTCCTCACTCTTCTCTCCGCTTCACTCACAAGAAAGAGATTCAGAAGTTTTGTAATCAAAGGCGAATGAGAATGTCATTAAGATACGTTTTGTGCAAAGTGATAATAAAACACTTAATAATTAGCTGTGAGCTCAGCCTCAGCTGTGAGCTGACAGCATCACTGACTGTTTCCAGTCCAAAGCAGAAGCGGCCAAAGACCTTTAAAAAATTCCAGTTATTTTAGCGACTGGCGGAGCGATGACTGAGTCACTGGTATTAATAAACCTCTCTAATAACCCCCCTGCAGTTATTTTTTTCTATAGGGCCATAAAGACTAACTTCTCGCCTCTGTGTTACGACCCGTCTGACTCTCGCAGGCTCCATCGTGGCGGCGATCCTGGCCAGCGACTCTGACTCAGGGGTGAACGGCGAGGTCACCTACTCGCTGGAGGACGACGACGAGGACGAGACGTTCCTCCTTAACCCAGTGACGGGATTTTTCAACGTGACGCGTCCGCTAGACTACGAGACTCAGCAGTACTACATTCTGACGGCGAAGGCCCGGGATGGTGGGGGGCAGGCCGGCACAGTCAGAGTGTACTTCAACGTCTTGGATGTAAACGACAACCCGCCTATTTTTAACACCACGGCGTACAGCACGTCTGTCTCTGAGAGTCTGCCGCCTGGATCCAGTATTATCACCGTGGGGGCCACTGATGCTGATGATGGTATGTACATGTGAGATATTACATAGGATATAGTTATATACTAGCACCTGACTAGTACTTCTCAGCTCATCTGAACGTGGGAGCAGCGTACCAGTGTGAGCAGGTTCATACTGAGCACACGTGGCAGACGTGGAAGAGTCTGGAGATGTCGTGTCGCTGCCTGCAACCTCGTCCAGCGAGACTGTTTTAGCAGCGGGACAGTGAAGGGTCTGGGGAGGCTTATCCTTGGAGCGCTTCACAGACCTCCACATGCAAGCCAGCGGTACCCCGACTGCTGTTAGGTACCGGGACAAAATGCTCAGACCCAGAGTCTGTGCAGTGGGCCCCGGGGTCCTCCTAATGCAGGATAATACCTGGCCTCATGTGGCCAGGGCATGTAGGCAGTTCCTGGATGATGAAGGCATTGATGGCAGTGATGCCTCAGACCTAAATCCAACTGGCAGCTACACGGGGACCAAACACAGTGCTGAGCCACATTGTGATTAATCATTATTTAACTTATTAGCTTATTATTATTAACTTTGGCTTTGGGGGTAACTTGGAGTCCAGGTTGTGTTGATGATCTTGTTTCTCCTGAACATGCCCCCCTGCTTTTATTGAGTGGTGAATGTTTTGTAAACACTGTTCATGTCGTTTTGTGTAAGCACGTTAAAGATGACAAATAAGGATCAAATTTGAGGGAACAAAATAAGAATGAAAATGTTTAGATACTTTATGAATCATTATGCTTTTTTTTGTTTAGTTGACAGTATGATATTAAACATCACCTGTCAGACAAAATGAGGAATAACGAGCAGCATTTATGGCCCTGATATCCCAGTGAATTTTTCCAGCGCTGCATTTTAAACTGTGCTCGAAAACTCAGTCATCGAGTTAAGTCCTGGAGGCCTTCCAGTGATGTCAGTGTATTTAAAGCAAACTGCTCGGTGGGCATGTTTAAAGCAGTAATGTACTCTCGTTGTGTATAAATCAAGAATGAGCTAGCCATAGTAGATTAATTTAATAGAGGCCTGTCACTTTGTTATGACAGCTGGTTACACAGAAGCTCTCAAGCCTGCACTTTAATTTTTTGTTTTTATTTTGAGTCACACACAAATGATTCGATGAAATACAGCGTCTTCTCCCGGCGATTAAGTGGCTGGAGTTATTTCGGCCTTTCAGGTGGTGGGTTTTGTGTCTGTGAAGAGCCGTGTGGTATTTGAATGGTCACCGCTGCTCTCCTCTGCTGTAATTATCGCTTCACCCAGGCCTAATGTGGTTATTGTGACCTACATTCCTGGGAAATACGCTGCCTGGTTCTCAACCAAAGTCTGGGTTCTTTCTCCACCGTCCACATAATCTGACCGCGTCCTCCTCTCAGATATATTGCTGCCGTTTTTGCACTGTCAAAATAAAACACCGCCATTGTTAGCACTTCCTAAGCCCTGACCCCTGACCCCCAGACTTTGTCTCTAGATAGCGTAGCCAAAACTGAGATGGAAGTAGCACTCAAGCTTTTGATAAGGGATTACTTGTATACTGTAAATACACAGTGGAGTGTGGGAAGGTGGCGGCGCTTTCCACATGAATACCCCGTTGAGTTGAATTACAGACGCTCAATTTAAGCTTGCTTCAACCTCCACTTCCAGGGCGGTTGTAGAGATTAGGCCAGATTTCAGGGTTAGATGGTTTAGCACATCCATCCACTCGTTCACAGGCATTGTAGTTATGTCACTTAAATAAATATTTCAATTCAGAGGGATTTTCCAAAACTGCACGACCACACTATCAGTCGAGGAAGTGGTCTGCAGTGGTATTTCTCCTCTGATTGTAATCTGTCATGTTCCATGAATGGATTGCCCACTTGGAAGATAAATTGCAGCACCCAGCTGTTGCACATGCACAATTAGTGGAAATGGAAGCTGATAATGCATTTAATTCAAGCGCATGGAGAATATCTAAGAGTTATATCTAGAACAATGGATGTCAGTCAGAAGTATCAGCATTTGACCTCCACCATACCGTCCTTTCTGTTTGCTGTCTGTTTGTTTTCCTTATCAAGGCCGCAGTAAATAGTTTGATTTAAGCTTAATTTAAAATCTCATAGTGTAAAGTCTTTTAATTGGGGAGAAGTGACTTCATTAGAGAACAGGCTTAGGTCTTTCCATTGATCAGTTTGTTGGGGTGCTTAAAATCTAAAAAGATTAATTTCCTTCACGTTCCTGGTATCACATGTTTTTATCTTCTAATAATCCACCTCTTGCCATGTTTTTCAGGCCCGAATGCACAGCTCCTCTACAAGATTACATCTGGGGATCCCCAGGGCCACTTTGTCATCACCAAAGAAGGGGTCCTCCAAACTAAGAAGTCTTTGGACCGGGAAACCCAGTCGTTTTATAACCTGGCAGTCACAGTTAATGACCTGGCCCCGCCTCCCATGACCCGCTTCACCAGCACTGCCCAAGTGTCGGTCATTCTTCTGGATGTCAACGACTGCCCGCCGACCTTCACTTCTCAGAAGATGACTTACATCCAGGAGAACACGCCAGTGGACACGGTTGTGTTCACGGCCCAAGCCACAGATGCTGACAGTGGGCCCAACAGCTACGTGGAGTACTCCCTCAAAGGACTGTTTGGTAACAAGTTCAGCATTGGTACAATAGATGGAGACGTCAGGTTGGTTGGGGAACTTGACAGAGAGGAGCTTTCCAACTACACACTCACAGTCGTAGCTACAGATAAGGGCGAACCGCCTCTCTCTTCAACCATGGACGTGACTATGTTGGTTCTGGACGTCAACGACAACACACCAAGCTTCTCGCAGAATATCTACGACATCGAGATCGAGGAGAACACCTTGACGGGAACCGATGTCATCCAGGTGTTTGCTAGCGATGCTGATGACGGCACCAACGGGCAGATCCGTTTTTCTATCTCCGGGGGAAACACCAACTCTGATTTCAGGATCGATTCTGTCACAGGGGTGATCTCAGTAGCCAAACAGCTGGACCGAGAGGCACGTTCGTCGTATTCGTTGGTGGTCCAAGCTGCAGACCGCGGCAGCAGCCCCAGAGTGGACCGAGCGACAATCAACATTGTTTTACTGGACGTTAATGACTGCTCACCTGTTTTTGAGCTCTCTCCTTACACTGTCAACGTTCAGGAGAACCTCGAGAACCTACCGAAAAACATTCTGCAGGTCAGTTTTTGTTTCAATTTGCCAAGACACTAAGTTAAATTTTAAAAGTTATACCACTGTTAGCATTCACAGGAAGAACATCCAAGCTGAAGAAAAGGTTCTAATGAGCTGAACTGGTAGTAGCTACATTAACTTAATAAGTGCAGGTGTGTGAGTGCCATTAGGCCACTAAACCACTGAGCATGGTGGTCTTATTTTGCTAAATGCCACAGCAAATACTTTGGTGAAATGATAAAGAAATGATATACAACTGCTATTTGTTCTGCACAATTAGGGCTTTATGGGATTTCAGCGAAATATGAAACTTGGCTGAATTGCATGGCAAGATGATTAAGATTCTAACCACCCTGATGACTAAATGAGCCATACATAAAAAATGGTGGGTAAACACTGATTTCCACCGATGGTGCAAATTTCACTTTTTTCACTCGTTTACCGAGTGAGGAAATGAGGGTACAGTTATGGGGTGGGAAAGGGTCCAGATCCAGTGCATTTTGCCACAGAAAAGCTCACATCTGCATGCTAACCTGGCTATGCCTGACCGACACACGGACAGGGATTCCCACAATGCAACTGGGCAGTGAGTCGTTAGAATGGCAAATAGCTTCATACTTTAGAAACCATTAAATAGATGTCTGTCTGTAATCCTCACAGCAGCCCACAGTGTGTGACTCTGGCTTTCTTCTTGGTGGATTCCCTTTGAAAGTCTGATTAGACAAAGTGAATAAGTAATGATCTTCCTTCCCTCAGCCATTACCTTCAGTGTGCCGCTGAGCACCGTGATGGTAATTAAGCCTCAGCTCCTTCACTGTGAGACTGAGTGAGGTCGGTGGTTATACCGGGTTACTTGCAGACATGCTTAAATTGATGCAGCTGCGTGAATCCAGCAACGTGAGATTAGAAAATAAAGTCAAATCAAAGTTTGCAAAAGTTTATTTTTTAAGTTAAAGGAGATGGTGCTCGATCGCAGTCATGATGTTTCTTCAGAATTCTCTCCACGTCCCACGTCAGCTGCTCTGTTTGCTCAGTGCACTGCAGTGTCAAGTCTATACATACAGCAAATTTTATATCCCCTGATGGAAGTACACGCACTCAAAACCTGGACCATACCCTAATTTTACAGGACTTAAAAAGAGACAATATAACTTTTACAAGTATCCCGTCCGTGTCGTACAAGCAGGGAGGAGTTATTCGTCTCTGAATGTCACCAGCCTAAACCAGAGGTGTTGTATCTTCTTATTTTAAGGATTTCCACTCTATCATTGTGCTTTTGTTAATGTGCCCAAAGCCTAGAATATGAAGCTTTTTAATAGATTTAATTATGCAGTTAAAATTAACCCGTCTTAAAAAGCTGCAATATTAAAAAAGTTAACACATAATAAAACACATAATAAAAAAAATAACAGTTAAAACCTTTTCTTATATAAAAGAAGGAAATGTTACAAATTTTAAAAAGTTACAAATTTAACCCTTAATAAAGTAAAAGAGTATAATCAGCAAAATGTACTTCAAAGTACTGACTAATAAGGCTCTGTGTGTGCTGCATCATTACTGATTATACTAATTTAATAATATTGCTGATGCAAGTTTAACCTGTTATCTGGCCACGCCCAGTCTATTTTCAGTGATTCCCTCACACAGCCTAAATAAATAAATGGTATATCGTAAAAAAGTTACAGTAAATGTAAACACCACATACACACACAGACTAAAAACACACTCTGATACACAACTTCTCCGATACGCTACATTCGTCCGGCGGACGGGACTTGACGGGGCGTGGCCAGTCAAAAGGTTAATTCCACACTCATTTTAACCCATGTTAACAGTGTTGGTCTCACTGCCAGCCCAGTGTCTGTCAGCTGGTCCTCCTCTGCACATCACCTTTGCATATCTTTTATAGAAATCTTACATTTAAGATGTGTCAGCCCACCTTACAGGTCCCATTT
Source organism: Archocentrus centrarchus (assembly GCF_007364275.1). Classification (NCBI taxonomy): domain Eukaryota; kingdom Metazoa; phylum Chordata; class Actinopteri; order Cichliformes; family Cichlidae; genus Archocentrus; species Archocentrus centrarchus. The sequence continues at coordinate 2,354,288 of NC_044355.1, read as the reverse complement.
TCCTCTGCAAGCTGCTTTGCAACCCACCTCACCCATGCCATCTTCTTTCAGCTGAAGTGGTCTCCACTCCTGTTTAGTTTGGTTTTATCTTCTAAACTCTTCTAAACTAAACTCATTTCTTTTCCTGATTTCCAGGTTGTTGCCAGGGACGATGACCAAGGTGCTAACGGTCAGCTAAGCTACATGCTCAGCGGCGGGAATGACGAAGGCGCGTTCACACTGTCCTCCAGCGGTCAGCTGAGCCTGACCGAGACACTTGACCGGGAGGTGCAAGAGAAATACATCCTGCTGGTCACAGCCACCGACTCAGGTACGACCGCGTTGAAGGGTTCGAGCTGCGAGGCGGCTTTATGTCCGAACTGGCTCCACCTCTAACATGTTCAAGTTATCACGTACGATCTGGTTTATCTAGTGAACAGTAAGCACTGTGGAACATGTCCCCACATGGACACTGTTGACCTTAAGCAAAGCGCAGAACACATTTTGTAATCAGCCTACAAAACACAGCTGAAAAAGAATATTGTCATGAACCAACAGCGATGTCAACAAACAGCATTTTGATTTCATAGTCTGCTCCGGGCCCCTTTTGTGTGGCACAATAACCCAAACAATCTGGAGTTTTTAGCTTGCAAACTAGTGGGTGTTTTTTTGACCTATTCCGCAGAAGTCTTTTCAGCGGCTTCAATTGAATAGCATCCTCTGTTTATTTGGATACAGCGGTAGAGCTCGTTATAGCCAGATAAAAGGTTAACTTGTTATTGCATGGAGGCCAGTTAATGTGCAGTTAAAGGAGTACATGCGTATCCCCGTTGCAGCCAAATCACATGGTATCCCAGTTAAGTATATGTTTCCCTGAGCTGCTCTGGCGCGGCCGTCACGGTCTCAGGGTGGTTCCGTTTCATTCCTGGATTGACCATGTGACCGTTCATAACGCTGTGTATTTTTGACTTTATGCAGAGACTTTGGTGAGAATTGGCTCAGTGCTGCATGGAGTTATCTTGTTTTGAAAGACACTGAAGCGGTAGATTCATTACCTTTTCATTTAATTACTACAATATTTGTGGCAAAGGAGGACATAATTCATTATAAAAGGCTCCGTAAATCAAAAGGATAATCAGGTCCTTGCTCAAACAAGAATTTTTGTCAAAGTTTTCTTGCTTCAGAAGCTGTTTGGAGATCGGTGCCACATGGACAAAGTTGCCCAACAAAGCGAACATACTAATTAGGATTTGATCTCTTTCTGTACGCTTCACGAGGACTCCTTATTTAGAGCCCTGACAACAATTCCAAAATATTTTGACAGGACGTCTCAGTGCGATGCCGAGGCAGAAAGAGGGATTTTGGGGTAGAATATCAAAATATCAAAAACACCATAATCATAGTACAGTCCAAATTACCCAGCAGCATTTCCTCACATTTTTGAGGGCTCAGCTGAGACAGTGGAGGGAAATGGTTCTCCCAGGCACTATCTGTCAGGACGTGTTTGAAGGTGGATGGGGCCTGCTGTCTACCGTGACCCATTTGCAACCGCACGAATTCATCTTTACGTGTTAAAGTCTGCCTTTGTGTGCTGTTACGTAAAGAAAGAGCATAAAGGAAAAAGAATGGGGAGGATTTGTTATGCTAAGGCGTATTATTCTGTCAGAAAACGGCTCGAGCTGTCTGTCTGCTCAAAAAAAAACTCTATTGTCATGGTTGTCATGTAACATCCAAGTCTGAGTCTCCCTGCAGCTGCTGTGCCCCAAAAACACTTTGTTATGACAGAAAGAGAAAAAGTGCTACATAACTAACTTCTCAGCTTCTTTTTTAACACGAAGAAATCGTAGCCTGATGCGCAGAGCCGTGCCCCTGAGCGTGATCCTGCAGCGGTCCCTTCTCAGTATTTTCAGTGAATGTAAACTCATTAAGAGATCTCCTCTGTCCTTGCTCTGTTGTGCTAACAGCTAAATCGGTCATGAAATGGATGGAAACAAAGGCGCGCACCGGGCGCTCGGTTCTCATAATGTCTTCTGGCTCGTGAGAAGAACGCGATTTTGTAAACTTCTGCAATTATTTGAAAATCTGAGCTCAGCCCCCACAAATTGTGGCGTCCACACAAGCCGCATAAAGGTGTTTTACAAGGCGTCACGTAGAGAGGAAATCTGACATGGAATTTTGTTTTTTTTAACTCTCCCTTCGTTGTTTATGGGAAGTTGCTTCAATTTTTTTTAGTTTGCTGGTCGTTGAGATACAAGGAGATATTTGGGGTTTGGAGCCCCGGACTGTTGTTTTTACTCAGCCAACATCTGGAGTCAGCTGCAGGCAAGTCAGATTTTCAAGCCACTGCTTAGTAACGTACAAGTTTTGCCTGCTCGGAAGAATGTGCAACAATGAGATCTCCCACAGAGCTGCAAATGCTTTTTCAAAACAATGTTCCTGTTATGGCTTTAAGTAGGCATCTGTGGTTATAGAGAGCGTATTTTTATGCACACGGCAGCTTGTCAGGTTTGAGGTTTATGTATCTGATATATATCGGGGGTTTTTTTACCCTTTTCTGGATTGAACTTTAATCACAGAAACCCACTGGATCCATGATTTTATTGTATTTTTTTTTTTTTAAGTAAATAATGCAGCCAGAAGCCCCTTTTTTCATACTGGTGCACGGCTGAGTCACGGCCTGCTGAGAGTAATTGAGAGTTGCAGGTACATGCACGCTCGTGCCTGCATATTAGTAGGCATGCATTGTTCCTTGTTTTTGTGCACGCTTATACAATCTTAAATGTTTGTATTTATATTTTTAGTGCATTTGCACGCGTGTGTGGGTGTGTTGCCCCTGAGTTTGTGCAAGTCTGCGTGTGGTGGTGAGAGCATCCTCGGGGCGCATTGACATGCACAGCATTTGACCACATTTATTAAAGAGAAGGCACAGTAAATCCCTTGGCCCATGCCTATTATGGTGGATACGGTCACATAGAAATCCCATGTCTTTCACATCCCTCCAGCACATCGCTCCATAGTGCCGCGCTGTTTGTATATGGTCTTTTGGCTGGTGGGTGAGGGGAGAGTTTCGGGGGGCTAAACGACCGCTTAGCAGATAAAGAATTTTAATGACCGTGCCTATTTAAAAGCAGGATCTTTTATTCTCTTAAATGGCTCCCATGAATCTGATGTGTAAACCCTTCAGTATTCTTGAGTTTTCCTTTCCCCGGGCTTGTTTGGGTGAATAATGATCTGTCAATCTCCAGGTTCTCATCAGGTTCTGAAAAGAGCAGCAAAGAAAATGTAATGCCAGCATACCTCCGTCGGTCTCTGTCACATCAGGCAGACAGAAACAGATCAAATAAAGTCGTCCGCGAACTCTGATAACGCAGCGCTTAAACGTGGCCGAGGCATCGCCAGATCACCGTCCAACGCTCGCCATAATAAACCTTTAATGGGGTCCATTTCTGATGCTTTCACCCAGTCTGCAGTCTAGTGGCAACACAGGACTTGGCCAAATAAAATATCAGGTTCCTCAAATGAACTTTAACAGTGCAGTAACATTCTGGATCAGCTCTTAAAAAGCTCTGCAGTAACAATGTGGTCGTGCAGAGTTTTTTCCTATCGCCTGTTTTCTCTTTTCCACTCTGGTACACACTGATCCTGGATCTGAATGTTTGTGTAAATATCTCTGGTAAGTTGTGGAGGAGGGAGAAGGCGTGCATTAAAAAGGAGGTGTGGGCTGGATGATCGGTGCTTCAGCCTGGCAAGATCCACTCTTTAATGATGTTTATTCACAGAGGAGCCCCATTACCGCATCACTTTCTCACCAAAATAAACCTGTCATAACTATCTGAGGCTGCTTCTAACTTGCTTTTCTACTCATAGGAAACCTGTGCAATATGTATGTGAATATGTGTGCATGCTTTCGCTCTTAAACACTTTTCCAAAGTCATATTTCAGCTTTATGTGGCTCATGTATGAACATTATAGAGCTGTATTATGAGCAAGTTCTTCTGGCAGCACAAGTTTTCCACCTCTCACATGATGTTATGATCTGTTGGTATTCCTGTGTCACCATAAAATGGAAAGCAGCCACTGAATGGTGCACAGACCCAGTGCTAGATTGGGATTTCCAGATATTCTACAATACAGCAAATAAAAGCGCCACAGTAATAAAAACACAAAAGGCAAATCACTTCATTAAATTTCACCACGAGCCCTAAAATGTGAGAAAAAAAAAAAGCAGCACTCCCGTGTCTGTCAGTAGGCTTTTTTTTTTCTTTGTGCGTGCTTTCAAACCGCCAACCCGTATCTGTAACATATGTGGAAGAAATTATGCAAAAGCATTTAGACGCGGCACTCCATAAATAACTGGTGAGCTGTATAAGAATCTAGGTTTAATTTTGATGGATGCCGCAGAGATTGCCATATTATTAGGAATATTCTATCCCCCTTTATGCCGGGTAGCAGCTCTGAGTGTTCTGCTGAGATATCCCTTTCACTCTGTTGCTTGTTAACTGTGAGAAAACCTCTGTTTACTCTGTTATGTTTGGCAAACCGTGCAGTGGGACAGCTTGCACCCTGCCCTCGGCTCCACGAGGTCTTTCATGGGTGCCGGACAGGGTTGCATTAAAAGAAGCTTTGTCGCAAAGCAACAGGTTCTCAGAGGCAGAAAAATGTCAATTTTGGCTTGTTGGCAGCCAATTCTCACCCCCCCTGAGTAATGATGTGTTTTATTTACGCTGTCCCTTAAGAGCACAATCTAGCCGCAGTCCATAAACCGTAATTAACCGTTTAGCCTTAAGCTTCAGGCTACAGATGGGCTGTCTCATAAATTTACACATTCATTCGTCTTCTCTAAGTCAACCTGTCTTTAACTTCCCACTTTAATGAACCTGCTTGTTTAAAGATCCCAGCTTTATCCTTCCTGTGTGAAGCTCAACTCAGGTTTTTTTTTTTTGGATAAAAACTTCAGGCACTCATATATTAAAGGAAGAGATTATCTCCTGTGCCAGCACAGACACTCAAACCTTCTTCTTAGCACGGCTTAGGCTGAGCAACTCAGGGTGACTCGCAGCCTTTCCCACTAGGTGGGTGATGCTGTTTCCTTAAAAGTCAACCCCCACCACCACGAGGCTCTCGCACCCTCGCAGCAGCTGCAGCAGTCAGAAAACACGCCGCTTTAATCGTCATTAACACATGTATTTGTACCCCCTCTGGTGCGGAAAGTATGGCCGCGGCACCTTCTTGGAGGTTAATGTGATTTGTCCAGTGGTAATGTACACTAATAAAGTGCTTAGACCCTGCCATATGTTTTTCTAGACTATGCTTTCTGAGTTGAGAGGCTTACGGAGGAAACTGTCTGTGGATCTTTTCGATGGCGGAGGCAGCAGCAGATGGTCAGTCGGTCTGCTTTAGTCTGAAAGCTCGTTATTTTGGACACTCGGGGTTATCGTGGCCTCTTCCATTTTCTCCAAATGGGAATCAAACTGAAACAAAGCTTTCAGATGCGAGCTCAGATGCAGCAGTGAAATATTAACGGGCAGGTTTATGTGTCGGTCCCGCTGCCAGTTTAACAACCACTTTAAGTTCTTTGGGATTATTGTGAAATATCAAACAGAGGACTCTGTTTTAGTTGTCGCCGGGCCAACTGTGTCATTCCTAGATCTGAAGGGGAGTGTGCTGCGTTTAATTAAATGGTAATGGTGTGTCTAGATTCAATTAAAACAGGCAGGAATCCTCATGCGGCTTTGAGCTCCCCGAAGGATTGAGTTGCTTCGTGTGCGCTGACGCCAGTGTCTTTCTGCTTTATCCCACAGCGTAATGGCTGCTCACAGGATAAAAACCTTTATCTGAATACCATCGGTCTGATGTCTTTGCTTGGACAAAACCCTCAAACAGAAGGCAGAGTTATCACGAGGCTTTAGCTTACATATCACCTCAGAGCTCAGTGGCACCTCACGGAAACACGGTACCAGAACTCTGGCTGATTGAGGCAGCGCACCTCTCTGGAAGCAAACCCTGTTTCCTTCTGTGCAGTAATAAATAACAGGAAGTGAGTGGCAGTCGCTTTGAAAGCAATTTTCTTTGACATCTGAATGAGATTTTAATGAGACAAGTGTGATAATGCACAATAATGTGAGGGTGTAGTCACCAGGAGAGTAGTGTCAGGTTGGAGGGGGGCTAGAGATTAACCCCTGAAATAGGATTAAGCTCATGGAGCAAACATCGAACAGAGGTAAGGGAGTGCCTTGATTACCTCATCTGTCTCAAGGCACAGTGTTAATATGAGTGTCTTCAAATTTTGCTCAGCACTATATGCTGATGAACATGGAGACTAACGGCATCACATTTCTACCTCTGAACGTCTTTGATGTCCGTGGTTAATGCAGCCCTATAAAAGAACTGCTGCACAAATAAAAGAAAGGGTCTGAGGACAGGATTTGCCAATGGAAAAAATACTTGTCTAACCACAGTGCACGGCTGCCACTGGTCGGCAGCTGACTTCCCGCTGCAAGTTTCCACCAGCTCTCTTTCCATGGCAAGATGATGTCATTTGTCGTCCAGCGGTGGGCCAAATCGTGCTCTGCCAGATCCAGGCTGATTTCCTTGCCATATCCCTACCGTGCGCGAGGTGACACCCGCCTTGTCTGCAGTCATCTAAATCATTGACCCTGACACTCTTCCCCGGGCTTTGCCAGGTTGGAGGATATGCTGGCGTTTCTCAGCGCGCTCGGAGAGCATTCCTCTCCCGTTGAGTCACCGCCTCCATAAAAAAGAAGAACTGGATGGAGTTTATTTTGTACATTTCAAAAATGCTCTGGGATTGTTTTCTTGCTGTTACAGGTACAGGATTCAGGGGAAATTTAAGAATCGGAAACAGATGATGACTCACTGCAATGCCGACGCTGTTATTTAGTCTGCCGTCATATGAATCTCAACAATGTCTCACACCAGCCATAACTATTGGAAACAACTGTCATCTACATACATTTGCATACCTGCCAAGATATAGTGTTCCTTTACTAAATCTGTCATCCCACGCAGTGTAACAAGATAGATCTGAACTATTTACACATCCAACAGGAGGCTCGGAGGGGGTAACAGCTGCCAGGGGGTTATGTGATATCAGTGAGCCCCGAGAGGCTAAGAAGGCGCGTTCAGAAACTGCACGGAGGTGTGTGATGCTGCGAGAAGTGATACGCCAAGAAAGATGTGAAAAATCCTGGGTTTGAGCCCGTGCCTGTCATCTGTGGGGTCAACACAGGTTCAGGTTTGCACAGAGGAGCGTCAGAGGGCTTTGGGAGCACTTGAGCGTAGTTTAGGTCTTTATTGAGGGGGGGTTGGGGTGTCTCTGTTCTGTCCTTACTCAGGATTAGCTGGCGTAACAGTGTCCTGAGCCCCGGAGTCCCTGATGTGTTGGGTGACAGAGGCTTTGGAGGTTCCAGCACAGAAGGCTGACCGTTCTGAGGCAGTAAACAGGTTGTGACATCGCATCCTGTGCAAAAATGAAATGCCTGAAGGGGGGGGGGGGGGGGGGGGGGGGGGGGGGGGTGCTGCACATACACGCAGATACACACAGCCGGGGCTAGCGTTTTTAGCTTGGTGGGCTTCCTCTCTTAGTGAGGGGAAACAATGCTATTGAAATGCAACCGCCGCGCTCAGTCAGTATCAGTTAAGTTCAGAAAAATACAGCAGCTGGTTTGATATTCAAAAACAGATCATTTCTGCATTCACTCAAGTCTCTTGGTGTGAGCTAATGGCTTTGGTAGACAAAGCCACTTAGCCCTCAGAGCCACTTATCGGCCCGGCAGCTCCAGCCTGCGCAGAACATCTTTGATCAACAACAGTCTTAGCGCGTTGCTGACTGTCAAACACGCTTTGCTCACCACCAGCAGCTCCATGCTGGTTAATTCAAAGTGATACAGACACCTTGCTGACTTGGATCGCTCTTCAATTAAGAGGATCAGCTGAGGAGGAACGGAATTAGCTCTAATCTGTTGCTATGACAACCTCCAGAATGATGAGTCTTATCGAATGAAGCGCGCTGAAAGAGATGACATCCAGGTCCGAGTGCAGGCGGATTAGAAAGCCACAGTACAGTATGATGTTGGTACAAATGCTGCGGTTATTACATAATAGCTCTGTGATGAAGCTCTATAGACTGGATGGATTTACATTTATGCTCCGATTGTGTTCCTGCTGCTGCTAATTCTTTGTATTTGACACCAGATTTGTGGTCAGATGTCCCGCCTAAATGACTGCAGATTGTATTTTGTTTATAAGCAGATTTCTCATAATCACAAATATTTGTAAAGGTGGAAATACAAAATTCAACATGCCTATGTATGGGTATAAACAGAGGAGTGAGTAAAGCCGGAGCAGCAGGGGACACGTTAGTGATTCACTTTGGTAATGAGTCACTGAAGATTACCGTCGTATGGTTTCTGGGTCTCCTTTGGGACGAAATCTGTTTACTGTCACCTCTTTTTGTGTCATTTATTTTGCTTCTGGAATTCAGCTCTGTTTATTCTGAATGCGAATGTTAGCCACTTCTGTTCTGACCAGAAAACCTGGACGCATTACAAGCCCCGGGCCAGATGTCTGTTTATTATCGTAAAGGCAGGCAGTGAAGTGATGTTACAGTAAACTATCTCAAATCTCATTTTTGGAGGAATCCCCTGCCCTCCTGAAAGAAGCCGCTGCGGTATCCGAGCCCCACAGTAATGTTCAAATTTGTTGATGTTCACAGGGAAAGATCTCTTTTGTGCTCTGTGCCCGCGAGGACTCAGAACTCAGTGTCAGCGATTCAGCTGTAGAGCCTGTGGGGGATTTTATTTCTGTGTGCTCGCGCACACTTTAGGAGTTTGAGCACAGTTTGCAGGGAGCTCCAAGTTGTGTCCTGCTGGCACGTTTTGTATGTAACTTGCGGGTCTCTAAACTATAGTGCTTTTTATACTGCCAACCGCAGAGGTTGGAAGTAACAAAGTACAAATACTTTATTACTGTACTTAAGTAGAGTTTTCTGACTACTTTTTACTTTGACTTCCTGCATTTTTACACAAATATCTGTACTTACTTTTCAAAAAAGGCTCCTTACTTTAGGTTTAAGACATTTGAGGGGAGCTATTCTTCCCCGTCACAGCTTCCAACATCTAGACCAGGGCTCTTCAACTCCAGGCCTTGAGGGCCGGTGTCCTGCAGGTTTTAGATGTGTCCCTGATCCAACACACCTGAATCAAATGGCTGAATTACCTCCTCAGTATGCAGTCAAGTTCTCCAGAGTCCTGCTGATGACTTCTATATTTGACTCAAGTGTGTTGACGCAGCGACACATCTAAAACCTGCAGGACACCGGCTCTCGAGGCCTGGAGTTGAAGAGCCCTGATCTAGATGCAGGCTGCTCTGGTTAGTTTGCAGTGCTGGGGTGAATTCACAGTAATCCACTATGTTGGACAGATGCAGAGTGGTTGGTGGTGTTCATGGCCAGTGTGAGGTTAAATCAAGGGTAGCAGACATCAAATTAAATTTAAGCTGATGATGATGAGATTCCCTCAGTGAATTCCAGCTTTTATACTGGCTTTAGATTGTATAAGATCTGCTTTTATCTTGGTATCACTCAAAGTGCTAATATGTGTTAACCAGCCACAGGACAGCATAGGTGGATGGGATTAGTTCTTTTGGTTATAAGTTATAAACCAAACTAGTGAGCAAGTTGAAATGTTCACAGGCCAGTGGTTCCTGCATTATGTAAAAATATTAAGCCGGTCTTGCAGCACAGTGGCGCAGTGGTTAGCACTGTTGCCTCACAGGAAGACGGGTTCCGGGTTTGAATCCACCGTCTGGCTAAGGCCTTTCTATGTGGACTTTGCATGTTCTCCACCTGCCTGTGTGGGTTCTCGGCAGGTACTCCGGCTTCCTCCAACAGTCCAAATACATGCAATTAATGGGGCTAGGTTAGCTGGTGATTCTAAATTGCCCATAGGTGTGAATGTGAGTGTGAATGGTTGTCTGTCTCCCTGTGTTAGTCCTACGACAGGCTGGCAACTTGTCCAGGGTGTACCCTGCCTTTTTTGTCCTATTGCGACTGGGATAGGCTCCAGCACCCCCACACAACCATGGGATGGATGGATGGATGGATGGATGGACTTCATGCAAACATAAGGCTTGATTGTTGGTAGAGGACATCTCTAATCCTGACATGGACTTTTAGGTTTTTTGATTTGATCTGAACCAAAAGTACAGGTGTGAAACCACCTGCAGGTTACAATATAACAAGAACATTAACCTTCATTCAGACAATCCTAACATTGATGCTCTGGGGAACATGAATGTCTGTCAAAGCAGTGGGCCGACCAACACTGTCATCGCGATAGCGTGACTAAAATATCTAAACTAGTACCTGGATGATAAGGGAGACATATCATATCTTTCTTTCTCTTTTAGTGACGTTTAAGTGTGATAGAAAGACATCATTGTGTCAACAGCACTCATGCATCATCTCAGGAGACTACAGCAGCAAAGATGTTTCATCTGACTTCCAAATGAGAAGAACTGCTGCAAAATATAAGTTGGCCTAATTTCCTCATATTTGTAAAGAATCCATGCTGGCTGCTCCATAAAGCCATCGAGTCCCTCCAGCTTTCTTTCTGACCCTCCACCCCTCAGCACCCGCTTTCCTCCAGTTCTTTATGTTTTCACTTTGCACGGCGCAGCATTAGGAGAGAATCTTTGTGGCCAACATCCAAATGTTTTTTGTTATCTCTTATTAATCCAGGCCTCCACGGTACACAAGTTCAAGCATGTGATGTTTTGAGCAGCTGAGTACACAGGGACAGGAGACACGAGCTCAGGACTGTGTATGTTTTTATTTGCTTGTATTGTAGTTGACATATTCACACAGATTCCTGAAGAGAGCTGCAGGAGGGAACAACTACATGTAAGAGGTGGGGAAAAAATACCTCCCACAGCTTTCGCATCTCAGCTTTTCTCAGTCCTCAGGTGCTCTCTGTCCTTGTAGTATTCATACTGTAAACCATATGCAAATCATTTAGAACTCGGAATAGCATCAAGCCTTTAAGGATGTCCCCTGATCCCACACTGTGACTTTCAGTAACAAGCCTGAAAACTCCTGTTTATGTTTGGAATATGGATTAGGCGGTTTGCGTTTCCCTTTTAGGGATGGATTATAAAGGGCAGCTCAAGCAAGGCAGATGCCTGAGTGTCTTTTTTTTCTCTTTAGGTTTTTCTGCATTGCAGCTCATTTTCATCTGCTATTGATTTAAGTCCATCCCCCCCGGGTCCCAGCAAGCCACGTTTCGTCACCTGCTCTGGGAGAAAAAAAAACGGTCGGATTTTTGCTGAAAATAGCACTTCTTCATGCTCAGATTCCATCGACTGTCTCGCGCAGGGCCGTGCGCCTTAAAATAGATACCTCACTGTGGAGATTAAATCTGTGAGTGTCCAAGACCCCAGGAAGGACATCTGAAAGATTTGGTTTCAGAGACATTAAGCCCCTTTGATGTGTTTTTCGCTGATGTGTGTTGATGTGACAGTACACCCCGTGGAAAATGCATATCCATGGCTAAAGACATTTTCTTGAATTGAATGCAGCAGGAATCGTGTGGTTGAGCCTTTGCAGGAATATGAATTGCTTCAGTGTGGATCTTGCTGCAAATGACAAGTCGTGTACAATAAATCATGCGTCTAAAGTCAGCAGGGAACTTAATGGCACTCACATGTGTCCCCTTTACCAGCTCGCTGTGGCACAAAAAAGCGTTTGTAATTCTGTCACTTGGATTAATCTCCATATTCAGTTTGTCATGCAAGCTCGGAGTGTAATGAGTTTCTTCTGTCCCGGCCAGTGAGACAGTTTCTCCTTCACTTCTCTTTAAGGTGTTCACTGAAGGAGGAGAAAGCTGCTGTTGTCACTCATAGATTTGCTCCCCCTCCACCTGCAGGTACTCCATCGCTGAGCGGGACAGGGACGGTCACCATTCTGGTGGATGATGTTAATGATAACGTCCCCATTTTCACCTCCTCCACCTTCCACACCACCATCATGGAGGACGCCCCGACGGGGACAGATGTGCTTTTGGTCAACAGCTCCGACGCAGACGTGGGAGTGAATGGTGTTATAAGGTACTCTTTCTCATTCTCAGTGGTTTTTTTTCCAGCCAAACTCAAACGTGGGACCCCCGGTGTGCTGTGGCCTGATTATTTTTGCAAAAGCTTTGCTGCTTAACTTAACTCACATCAAAAGCCTGTTTAACTTGCGGCACAGTTATTCAGATTATTCAAGGTGTGGAAGAACTGTTTTGACCAGAATTGATAAAATGAAGCCACTCAAAAATCTTCAAATAGTTACATTTGAAATTTCCTGAGCGGACGTAGAAAACTCCAGAGTTTCCCCAAAAATTGCATCCAAATCTCTTCTTCTAAATAATAGAAATACCAAATAGAGTTAAAGAAAAACATTTTAGATTTACATCACAAATATTAAATTATTTGTGTGTTTAATGAACAGTCCTGGGAACTGCTGAGCGCGGTCGGGTCAGCTTTGTAAAATTCCAGACCGATGACAGAAGTTTAGTCACAGAGTGTAAAGTTTTAACCCAAAGTCATTGTTTTGGGCTGAACTGAAATCAGGCTTTTTCACGCTCACAGCCCCCTCCATGGGGGAGCTTGTAAGAGCTCCTGGCCGGTCTCTCTCAGGCCGGACGCTGACTCAAGTCCGGCCCCTCCTCTTTCTTCGGTAGCCCCACTGGGTACACATTGGGGGGTACCGCAGCGTGCTCCAGTTTCCCAAAACATGATAATGAGGATGTTAATTGTCTGTGACAGTACGAGATGTACCCATCAGGGGTTCCATGGGGTTCGGGGCCTTTAATGGAGAACAGGACCGGTCACCAGCAGTTATTAGTTTTACTTATTTTTACAGCCCGTCAAACGTAAGTCCCAAACTTGGACTTGTCTCTGGACTATGTTCTGACCACAAGCATCTGTGGACAGTTTACAGTGTTGTCAGTGTCCAAATAAGCTTTGCACCCACGCTGCATTCACACGTTGTTCTGCAATTTGTCGTCCCATCTCTGGAGGGGGGTGCTTTTTCAAGAAACCTTTTCAAAATATGCACTGGTGTGTACATGTATGTGTCAGTTTACATTTATGTCTGGGTCCTGCCGGAGACTCGGGAGATACAGGCTGAAACATGATACTTGTTTGAAAGCAGAAGACTTTAGCCCCCTCAGTCTCAAGCTCATGTTATGTATGCATGTATTTTATGTTTTGTTTGCATTCTATACAATATATTTTTATAGCTATTAAAATTCTCATCACTTTTGGTTTACAGTGTTCCACAATAACAAATCACAATGAGTATGATAAATCAAATAAAGGATTCTGAAAAAGCAGCTGAAACCCCACAGAGCAGTAAAGCATATGGATGTGCAGACCTCAGTGATTTGAAGGCACTGTACTGTAATACGGGGCCATCTTTGCCCATGTTCTCCCCTATAAGTGCTAATGTGAACCTTGAAACAGTGCCCTCTATGGGCAACTTTGTGGCACTGAACAAGGCCCTTCAGTCAGTGCAGAGTAGCAGACTATATTGCACTAAATTCTTGTAAGCATTTTATGTGTAGATGCGTTCAAATTTGCTTTATCAATCAACATTTAGAGAAGATATTCACTAATAAAATGATACTGATTTATAATAGTGGGTATCAGAAATGAGTGACTTTGTAATTTCTCACAAAACAAATGCAAAAATTCATGATACATCACAGGAAATTACTTCATAAGACTTTATAAAGTAATCACTAAAACACGTCCTCCTTTATTTGTCCTGCAGCTACAGCCTGACCGGAGGGCACGGCCAGTTCTCCATCAACCCGGCTACAGGACAGATTATCACCAGCTCCCTGCTGGACCGAGAAGACAGGGCCAATTACCAGCTGCTGGTTGTGGCAACAGATGGAGGGCAGCCCGAGGGCTTGTCCAGCTCTGCTACTGTGTCCGTGACAGTGGCCGACATTAATGACAACCCTCCACGTTTCCACCACCACCCCTATGTCACCCACATCCCCGCCTCTACTGCGGCAGGTGAGCACATGCATTAAAAGGTGCTTGTGCTATTAGGCATAGCTTAATATTTTAATTGTAGTGTGTTAAAATAGACTACAGTTTAATTTTTTTTTTAATGATTTATGTCTACATATGCAATTTTTTTCTGCTAAATCACAGTAGGTGGTTTTTATTAAATTTAGTATCTTGAATTTCCCGTCTGCGGGACAATAAAGGCTGTTTACATTCTGTTCTAGTAAAAACTCATTTATTCCCACTTATGTCTCCAGGGTCCTTGGTCTTTGCTGTTACCGTCACCGATGAAGACTCCGGTTCAAACGCCCAGCTGCACTACTCCCTGATGGGGCGCAACGCTGAGAAATTTAAGATCGACCCAGTCAGAGGTGCCATCACCGCCAACGAGAGGCTAACTGGAAACTCAGAAGTTACACTTACAGTTCGAGTAAAAGACGGCGGAGCTAATCCCAAAACGGATACGACCACCGTGACCGTCCGCTTTGTTACCGGAGGAAACTTCCCCGTCATTAAGCTGAAGGAGCGCGCGTTCACCTTCCCTGAAAACCAGCCGAGCAGCCACATCGTTACAACTGTGACCGGGTCATCTCTGAGGGGCGGGCCGCTGTCCTATTACATCGCCAGTGGGAACCTGGATAATGCTTTTCATATAGACCAGCTGTCCGGCGAGTTGTCTATCAGGCATCCACTGGATTATGAACACATACAGAAGTATGTTCTCTGGATTGAGGCCAGAGATCAGGGCTTCCCACCTTACTCCTCTTATGAGAAAGTGGAAATAACTGTGCTGGACGTGAATGACAATCACCCAGTTTTTGATAAGGATCCCTTCCATGCTGAGAAATTGGAGAACCTTTCACCCCAGCAAGTGCTCATGGTCTCTGCTGTAGATCTGGACAGTGGGCCAAATGGACAGCTGGAATACGCCATCATTGAGGGCAACAAAGAGAACAGTTTCAGCATTAATCGGGCCACCGGTGAAATACGAACCACCAGGCCACTGGACCGGGAGAAGGTGGCCGTGTACGCTTTGAAAGTCAAAGCCACTGACCGGGGTTTGCCTCCAAAAAACACAGCGGTCAGAGTGCTAATCAACGTCCTGGATGTGAACGATAACGCCCCCAGGTTCTCCAAGATCTTCAGTGCCACAGTGGCTGAAAACGCCCCTGTGGGTTACACCGTCACCAGAGTCACCACCACAGACGAGGACGCTGGTTCAAATGCCATTAGCCGATATTCGATTACAGATACCAGCCTTCCATTCAATATTAATCCAAACACAGGTGACATAATGATTAGCAGGCCGCTCAATAGAGAAGACACCGATCACTACATCGTCAAAGTGTCCGCCCATGACTCTGGCTGGGCAGTAAGCACAGATGTCACCATATTCATAACAGATATTAATGATAACGCCCCCAGATTTAGCCGTCCCTCTTATTATCTGGACTATCCTGAGCTCACGGAGGTAGGCTCCCTCGTCACACAGGTGTCTGCCACCGATCCCGACGAGGGTTTCAATGGCAAAATTTTCTATTTCATTCGATCCCAGTCAGAGTATTTCAGAATTAACGCCAGCACTGGAGAGATATTTGTAAAGCAGCAGCTAAAGTATCAGAACTCAACAGGTGCTAGCAGCATAAATATAAACCGCCACAGCTTCATTGTGACAGCCTCAGACCGAGCACTCAAGCCTTTGATGAGTGAGACAACAGTTATTGTTAACATTGTAGACAGTAATGATAATCCTCCTGAGTTTGATGCCCCCAGCTACTTTACACCTGTCACTAAAAGTGTAAAAGTTGGCACCCGCCTGCTTAGGGTTGTAGCTCAGGACAAAAAAGACTTTGGCCTTAATTCCGAGGTGGAGTACTTGATGACAGGTGGAAATAGCTCTAGTAAATTCAAGCTAGATAAAACAAGTGGGTGGATTACTGTTGCCTCCTCCCTTACAACTGATATGAATAAAGTTTTCCTCATTGAAATCACTGCAAGTGACAAAGGAAATCCTCCTCTGTCTGCACAAACGTCAGTGAGAATAGCCGTCACAGAGGAAAACCACCACACACCTGAGTTCTCACAAAGCCAAATCTCAGCCACGGTACCTGAAAGCCTTGCTGTGGGAACAGCAATAAGGACCCTGTCTGCCAGAGACAAAGACAAAGACATGAACGGCCTTATCACGTACAATATTACTTCAGGCAACGACAAGGGTCTGTTTGCACTTAACAGTAAAACTGGAGTGTTATCCTTAGCTCAGCCTCTGGACTTTGAAGAAAAGCAACAGCACGAGCTGAGGGTTTCAGCCACTGACGGTGGCTGGATTGCAAAAACAAGCTACGTTTCCGTGACAGTACACGTGACTGACGTGAACGACAATCCTCCTGTGTTTGACCCTGAGGAGTACTTCCCCGTCGTGCAGGAGAACGTTCCCAGTGGCACCACTGTGGTCAAAATGAACGCCACAGACATGGATTCGGGACCTAATGCAGTCATGGCATATGTGATTCAGTCATCAGACAGCGACCTCTTTGTTATTGACCCAAACACGGGCACCATCACCACCCAGGGCTTCTTGGATTATGAGGCTAAACAGGTCTACCATTTAACAGTGAAGGCCTTCAATGTCCCAGACGAGGAGCGCTGCAGCTTCGCCAATGTCAACATTCAGCTAAAAGGAGCCAACGAATACGTGCCGCGCTTTGTCTCCAAACAGTACTACTTTGAAATCTCAGAAGCTGCTCCAAAAGGAACAGTGGTAGGGGAAGTATTTGCCAGCGATCGAGACCAAGGAGAAGACGGAGTGGTTTACTACCTCATTTTTGGTAGGAGCAGAAAGAAGGGCTTTGGCATCAACAAGAGGACAGGCCAGATTTATGTCACAGGTACTCTGGATCGTGAGAAAGAAGAGAAGGTTTCACTGAAGGTGTTAGCCAAGAATGCAGGAAGCATCCGTGGGGCGGATATTGATGAGGTGTTTGTTAATATCACTATTCTTGATGCCAACGATCCACCTGTTTTCACTAACGAACTTTATGATGTCCAGGTCAGCGAGGGTCTATCACCTGGTGGTCTGGTGACTTTTGTGAGTGCCGAGGACTCGGACTCTGTCCCAAGCTGGAGCAGATTTTCCTATTCCATTGCTCCTGAGTCTGACAAAAATATTTTTACTATCAACCCCAAAACTGGCCAAGTGTCTGTGGCTGCAGAGCTAGACAGAGAAACAACTCCTGTGTATAATCTGACTGTTCTCGCTGTGGATACTGGCACACCTCCTGCCACCGGAAGCACCACGGTGATTGTGAATCTTGAAGATATCAATGATAACGGCCCGACGTTGACAACCGCCTATGCTGAGGTAATGGAGAACCAGAGAGCTGGCACTGCAGTCGCAACACTGACAGCATCTGACCCAGACTTAGCACCCAACCAAGGCCCTTTCCTATACAGCCTCCTCAGTTCTGGCTCTGCCAAGAGCTACTTCAGCCTTAGTCCAGCTGGAGTCTTAACCACAAGTCGGGAGATTGACAGAGAGCAGATTAGTGACTTCTACCTCTCTGTTGTGATTAAGGACTCTGGCGTGCCTCAAATGTCCTCCACGGGAACAGTTCACGTAAAAATAAATGATCAGAATGACAACCCTTCAGAGCCCAGGTCCATGGAAATCTTTGTCCACTACTTTGGAAACATGTTTCCTGGAGGTTCTCTGGGAGATGTCAGACCCCAAGACCCTGACATTCAGGACAGGTTTCACTGCTCCCTCATACCTCCATCTTCCGGTCTGTTTGGCATCCCGACCGGAACGTGCAACCTCAACTCTAAAGCCCGCTCAACCGACGGATCGTTTGACCTAACCATCCGCAGCAGTGATGGTGTCCATGGTTCAGTCAGTAATACGGCCAAAGTCCTCTTCATGGGCTTCAACAATGCTACAGTGGATAACAGCATACTCATCCGGCTCCGCTCTGATGGAGTCAAAAACTTCCTCACCAACCACTACCTCAGCTTCCTACGCATTGCCAACTCTCAGCTAGCAGGACTAGGCACAGAGGTTCTGCTTTATGGAGCGTTTGAGCTCAACAATCAGACTTTCCTGACAGCAGCTGTGAAACGAGGCCACGGACAATATGTCAACCCCAGTGGCGTGGCCACATTCTTCCAGAGTATCAAAGACATTTTATATAGACAGAGCGGCGTGCAAATAGATGCGGTGGACCATGATCCTTGCACACGTAACCCGTGCCAGAATGGAGGCAGCTGCAAGAGGCGTCTCAGTGTCGGGCCTGATATGAAGACAGAAGAAAGCGTCCCAGTGATCATTGTGTCCAACCACCCCCTGCAGCCCTACGCCTGCAGCTGCAGGCCAGGATACACAGGAGCTCTGTGTGAGACAGACATCGATGAGTGCCAGCCATCACCCTGCCACAATGGCGGCACCTGCCATAATCTGGTGGGGGATTTCTCCTGCACCTGTCCAGAGGGTTTCACCGGCAAGGCCTGCGAGAGGGACATCAATGAATGCCTTTCCAATCCCTGCAAGAATGGGGCGCTGTGCCAGAATTTCCCCGGCGGCTTCAACTGTCTCTGTAAATCCGGCTTTGCAGGTACTACACACACTGGAGTCACATTTTATGTCTGACCTCAGTGCCGCTCACGTTAGGCTCGGGGAAAAAAAAGCATGTGGGGACACACACACACACGTGCATTAAAACTCCCACAATACTGTAGTCGCACACATGGCTTTAGGTCCAATGAAAATATTTGCTCCTGAATGTTTCTTGGAGCTGTTGTAGCCATAGCATACGAGCACTGCTGCCAAAAACAGTTCGGTTTTTGGATCGCTGTTTTGGGTGGGGGTGGGGGGGTATCAGCTGTGATGCATATCAGCCGTCCATGTTTGCTTTAATAAAAAGGATGATGCGAAGCTGACCGTGGTCAGGACTTGAGTCTAGGCTCCACACACAGTTCACCACTATCACGTTTCATTGTGTATCTTTATGCGCATGCAAGTCTGACCACACACACAGATGCATTTCTGATCCAACTGTATACACGAGGATTTCTTAATCAAGGGTTCTCATTTGGCAGTGTTTTGAGTCGCATGACAAATGAGCAGCTTTATAACAGATCCAATCAGGCCTTTTAATTTGGAAATGTAATGAATACTCTTCATTATTACCCTCGATAAAAATGGGAGTGGGATTTAAGCGGAACGGTCATTTGGATCTTGTGTGTTGTTCAGCCTCTGTAGCATCTGAAAGACATTTTCAAAGCGGGCTGCAGCAGGCAATTTGCCTCAAGTCAAGTCATTACTGTCCCTTTTTATTATGACGATAAAAAATGACCACAATTCTGTAGGTTTCATCAAGATAAATGACCCTCTTGCAGAAATGCACCTATTGACTTACAGTAGTTTGCATGCCCTCACAGTGAACTTTCAACTTCCTGTCTCTGCAACTAGTGTTTGGCAGCAGAATTTATCACCATTAAGCAACTTGTCTCAAGATTTACAGCATAAAATACGTTTCCTGAAGTTCATCGTCAGTCTTTTTCTGTTCTGCCGCTCATGAATCTTGTGTTCTCTTGAACCCGGTACATTATTTGTATTCCCAGTGTCACATTCCTTATTGTGATGTTTAAACTTCATTTAAGTGTTTGCCTGCATGTATGGCAGCCATTTGTGTACATTGTAACTGTTTGCCTTTATGCTCTGCAAAAAAACCAGAAAAAAAACCCAGCTTTGTCCAAACATAATTTGCAATGAGTTTGAAAATCTGATTATTCCTATTGAGAGGAATCTGCCAGTTGAATGAGATCATTTCTTTTTTTCCCATAAAAGTTTCAAGATGTTGTTTTTGGTCAAATGATGTCATCTTTGGGCAAGCGATGCTTTTCCAAAATAGCATCGTGGAATTGCACCGAAACAGGTGAACTTGGAGTTTTCACTTTTATTCTTTGAACTTGAGTAAGATTTAAAGGTGCAGTACGTAGTTAAATGGGTTTGGGGTTTTTTTTTTTTTGCAGTGCATTTGTCAGCTGTGAGGTGATGAAAGGTGTGCATGACTTGGCCTGTGGGGAAAGCGAACTGCGTTCCCTTTGGGGCTTTTCTGTGTTGTCTGCCACTCCATCCATTTTAATTTGTGTTGTTCTGTGAACCCAGGCAAAACGTGTGATTCCATCATCAATCACTGTGAGTGTAACCCATGTTTTAATGGCGGGTCCTGTCAGAATCGGGTGGATGGATATTACTGTCATTGTCCATTTGGTAAGTAATAGTAGGAAACTTTCAGGCTATGAGAGAGTCCTGGTAAATTGAACAGCACGGGCAGTTATTCCATTCTCAATCCTTGATTTCTTAAACAAATGTGGAAACTGTCATTTTATTTTTTGTCTCCATTTTTCATGCATTGTATTGGTGTTCTCAGTCTCCAGTTGATGCAAGAAAAAAGTTTGCAACTCTTTGAAGGATAATCTTTTGCAAGATTATGATCAGACAGCAGTGATGTCTGCTTTGCTACTTCTACATACCGAGCAGATAATGGTGCTTGATAAAGATTCTGTTTTATCTGTAGATATTTTTATCACAGCAGCACTGTGAATCATTCATTGGCTTCCTCCGTGATTCCTCTTTTGGTCTGTTTTTGTCCTCAGGGGTTTTCGGCAAGCACTGCGAACTGAACAGCTATGGCTTTGAGGAGCTCTCCTACATGGAGTTTCCGTCCCTGGATCCCAACAATAACTACATATATATCAAGTTTGCTACCCTGAAGAGCAACGCGCTACTTTTGTACAACCACGATAACCAGACCGGAGACAAGGCGGAGTTCCTGGCTTTGGAGATCTTCGAGGGACAGATGCGCTTCTCTTTTAACTTGGGAAGTGGAACTTATAAATTGATGACCATGATAAAAGTTTCGGACGGGCAGTTCCACACAGTCATTGCCAGGAGAGCCGGGATGGTAAGAATAACTATTTTTTTATGATATAAATTATCTCATACGTCAAATGTTTCTCATCATTCATTTTTGCTTTAAGTGGGATATTAGTTTTTATGGGTCTAGTAGCAAAAACATTTAGGAAAATCAGAGAGAGGCTGCATGGTCGGGACTGCACATTCAACAGCGTTTATGTCCTGAGCTTTTATAGCTGAACGCTGCCTCCAAATTTGGCCTTATATTCTTTTTTGCACCATCAGATGATAATTAAACTTCCCCAAATCACGGGTAGCTCAGCTTATGGTTTTCATGGTTTGTAATTATATTTTATTGCTAGTTCTGATTTACAATACCAGGATCCAAAATGGCCATGAAGGTTGAAATCCTGTCTCCTGTGCTCTGAATGAGAGGCTTCTCTCTGCCAGCAATGCAGTGGCAAGGCAGGAGGAGGGGGGAAAAAATCCAGCTAGGCCCTGTCAAGCCTTCTATAATGTAGTTCTCCTGCTGGACTTCAAATCTGTCATTTCCCACAGTGCACTGGGAGTTTCATAGGAAGCTGGTAAAATCGTTAAATTGTCAGTTTTGAGATGGTGCAGAGTGACGGGTGTAAAGGAATAACAGCACACGTTGAGAACAGCGATTCTGTCTGCAAATAGTACCCAGTGGCTATTATGCGGAGGTGGTCGTGTCGGGGCTCTTGAAGAATGAGAGAGAAACGTGAGTGCGGCACGCCTCAGGTGCCAGCTCCCTCGGGCGCCGTGAAGCGAACCCGAGCACCGTGTTTGGAGAAGGTGCCACGGGTCATTTCGGTGGTCAGACTTGAGGTCTGGTCTACATTCCTGCGCCTGAATTCTGAGCCAATCCCGAAAGCACACGGACACGGTCACGCACCGCTTCACCGTGCCGTGAAGACTCCGAGTAATCAGAGGGAGCGGATGCTTCACAGATACAGTAACCATCACAGTTACTGTCATCTCTGCAGGGATCAGTTTTAATTGCCAAAATACCATCAATGTAACGCAGCTTGTCTCAGTCCAGTGAGTCTCACAGTGTAAGACGTCGTGTTTGAGTCATGCTAACAGAAAATGTTCATAGTTGAGGTTCAGCTGAGAGTTTAAGGGAGGTAAGAAGTAACTGTTTCCAGCTTCAAAGCAGCAGAGACGTCAAAATTCAAACAGCCATGTTGCTTTGATCAAACTGACCTGCACAGTGTCGTCTGATAATATTTCTGTCTGTGTATATTTAATAGAAAGGCATTAGTAGACCTGAGCAGAAGCATTTGCATCAGTGCAACATCAAAGTGCGTTTCATCGTGTTCGACATGTTTCCCTTTGCTTCTGTGTTTGTGCTTAATGCTGCAGTTATTGGTCCAAGTGCCATAAGCAAAGAAAAATAAAAAGTCATTTCTAATGTAAAATGTTACTCATTAGCTTGCAAAGAGCTCCCACTCCATGTCAGACTAATTGTTTAACCTAATGAACTGGATACATTTTGAGAACTACTTCCTCTTTCGGCTGCTCCCTTCGGGGGTCGCCACAGTGGATCATCCCCCCAGCATCCTCCTCTGTCACACCAACCCTCTGCATGTCCTCCTTCACTGCATCCATGAACCTCCTCTGTGGCCTCCCTCTTTCCCTCCTGCCTGGCAGCTCCAGCTTCAGCATCCTTGGCCTGATATATTCACTCTCCCTCCTCTGCACGTGTCCAAACCATCCCAGCCTGCCTCTCTAACTTTGTTACCAAACCGCTCAACCTACGATATTAATACTGTCCTTATGTTGCCATACTGGACCATCTGCTCTACAGTCTGAAAAGATGATCAGTTCAGTTTTGCAGAGTTTGCAATAATATTTGAGGACATTCGTGTCAAAGGCCTAGTGTTTCTGTACTACTAGATAATATTGTAGCTGTAAGTAGAAGAATAAGAAGCATTATTTGGATGTAATCATGCATTAATAACAATTACAGTGATCATGTGATGTCTCACGGTAACAGCCAAGCAGGTTAGTTTATTTAAAATCAGGAGTTTTAAGTCAGAACAAATACTGACGTGTTCTGACGATGATGTTTCATATTCACTTTGACAGTATCGGTCTCGCTGCTGCTGATTAGCACCAGCAGCAAATCATTACGTTTTGGATTAAGTGAGTTATTTGTCCTAGAAACAAGCACAAAACAACAGTTACTCAGCTCGTGTACCACAACAGAGAGCGAGGCTATGATCCCCCCCATTGTATTAGTCATGGGGAAAACAATGATCTCCAGTGGTGCTTTCCTCAAGTTTCCTCCAGTGTTAGCCAAACTGTAAAAGACACTCCTCATCTTTGCACTCAGTCCTTGTTTCTGAGGTTTCTTTTGAGAAGTAATTCCTCCTCCACAGTTTGTGACAGTTGTCAGTGAGTGCAGACGGATGGCTGCAGTGCCTTTGATCGCAGGAAAGACATTAATAAAATGTTTATGCGGTTCTGATGTTCTTTATGGCACATCAGAGTCAAATGTGTTCTGCTGTTCTTCGACTCTTGTTTCTGTTTTTTTTTCTTATTTGGTTCTATATGTTCATGTGTCTGACTCGAGTGTGTGTGTGTGTGTGTGTGTCGTACTCCACTGGATGATTTGTGTCGGAGAGCCGAGCCGGTGTGGTCCGTGTTTGCTTAAGCTCCAGGAGAGGTGGAGCGTGATTGCCCCGGTTTTTCAACACTTTCACACACTTTTCCGGACAGTTTCCTCACCAGCCCATTTCTTTTCTTCCTAGCAGGGTCGCTCCCTCTCCGAGCGCAGAGAGAGAGGAGAATAACCCACATCTGGCCGAAAGCTTTAGTGCCATTAACAGGAAATAGGAAACATTTGCTGTAATGTATGGCATTTCTGTGCCCCTCACCCATCGAATGCTCGTGAAATGATGAAAAATAATGTAACTGATGGCTTGTGGTGAACAAAGCTCACGCTAACCACTGAACAGGACTTAGTAACACACATATTCAGCAGCAAATACTGGAACGCAGTCAGGTGAAGCAACCCTCAGTTGGTGGTACCAGAACTCATGAGTAAAAGATATGCCAGCTGTGCGTGAGAAAATATTTACTCTCACACACTCTCGTGGGTTTTTAGTCCAAAAGATGTGCAAACAATAAACCTCTAATTACTTCAGGCAGGAAATAAAATTGATTTGAGGATCTATTCCTCTTGTGACTAAACAATATGCATATAGCCTCCATCAGACTGTTTTGTCCCTTTCGTTCACTGTCACATTATGAGGTTTAATTACACAGCTGTTGCCATCTTCAGAAGAAAGAAATAGCTCAACATTTTTGGAAATACTTATTCACCATCTGGTATACAGAGAGAAGATTAATGCCACAGATATGATTTTTACCCCCATCAGACAGTTTAGCTCAGGACAAAAAAAGAGAAGAAAATTGATTATTGAGCTTCAAAGCTGCTGCTGCTGCTTTTTTAACCTTCTGACAGAGTAAGTCTGTTCTGCCACGTGTTTCCAGGCTGTGTGCTATGCTAAGTTAAACAGCCTCTGGCTGTGCAGGTTTTGCAGACACGTGACGATCGTGCTGGCAATTTGAGATCGAGCGAATAAGGCCCCAGTCACACAAGCCAAGAGACCGGTCTGCAACCACTGGTCGTGAGGTCCCCGACCGGTTGCTTTAGGCTGCAGGCAGTTCAGTCACACACAGTGTGACCTCCTAGCAACCATCCATCTCTAGGGAAGAATGTGTATTTCCCAAACAGTTGGCAAAAACCTCCTTGTGATTGCTCTGATTGCTAGGATAGTGTTGCAGTCACAGTTTTCATGGAAGTGACAAACTTGTCTACAAACACTCTCTAGTTATTCACCAAGTTATACTGAAACAGTGATAAAGGACTACGCAAACCAGAACTGGAGACGGTTTACCTTCAAAATAAAAGTTGCACCTTCTTACTGACGTCTATAGGACCATGAGTCTTTCTGCAGCCACAGCCATTGCTGGCTCCGATACTGTCCATGCTTTTGGAACCAGCCTCAAGTGGCCATTTGAGGAACTGCAAT
Organism: Archocentrus centrarchus; assembly: GCF_007364275.1. NCBI lineage: Eukaryota > Metazoa > Chordata > Actinopteri > Cichliformes > Cichlidae > Archocentrus > Archocentrus centrarchus. The sequence goes on along the minus strand of NC_044355.1, from coordinate 2,329,253 downwards.
TTCTTTTTTTTCACCAGTTATAGCCTTTTTTTTTAAAATGAAGATATATTACCAAAAATGTTAAACTTCTCCATTATTAACATAAAATGTGTTTGGTTATGTTTATTAACCTGTAAAGATAATGGCTTACCAGGTATCAGGTTGCCTGATCGGTGCCTTATTTTTACCATTTATCTGCCTGTTCTACAGACTCACGCTAACAAAAGAAAATAAAACTGGAAATATAAAATGTGTCTAGTGTTTAAGCCCTGAATTAAAGGGGGCTTTCTGCATTCAAGAGAAAAACACTCACTTAAAAAAATAAAAAGTGACTGACAGACTAATATTGACTGGAGCTAAGTGAGTGTTTTATGGCCCACCCCCACCACAGTCACAAATAATAGTGAGTGACACAGCTTGTTGGTGTTTTTGTCAACCACAGTCTTCCAGAAACATTTTTTTTCTTAAATGTAATTTCCTCCATGAACAATAATTGTATGAGTCAGTGTAGCTTCACAGCTGTTACTCTTAAAGAGAACCACACGTGACAGCAGTGTGTGTGTGTGTGCTTGTCATCATCCAGGCTGCATCCCTGACCGTGGACCTGTGTGGTGATGACCAGGAACCAGGCTACTGTGCTGTGAGCAACGTGGCAGTGCACACTGACTGGTAAGAAAGTAACACACACAGACGCACACACACACACACACACACACACACACTGAACAGTTGTTTCTATGGTCCATCCAAATTGTAAATGTGAAAGCACTGTTGACAGTTTCACTTCCAAGAAGTAAGGTTTAATTATACACGTATTGTGCTTCCCATCAGTGGATGATGATCCAACTCCTTAAAATGTTGCTGTGTGCAGCAGCCTCTGCAGACCTTCCTTGAACTTTTCTAGATGTTGCTTTGGGGAATCAAGCGTCACAGTCAGTTGGATCAAACATTTAACTCATTACTTTGCCACCTCCTTAGTATAAGTCCATGTAACGTCCAGTTGAGCCTCCATGAGGATTGGTCAGGTAATTGTCTGCTGAGTTCACACCAACCCTGTGCGTGTGATTTGTCCTGCAGGCTCTGCTCAGGCCCTGAGTAGGGTCTGAACTGAACTGAGTACTGCTAGTAGTGAGAACATATCCGAGGCATCATCCAGTATCAACAATTTCCTTAATGCTGTATTATAAAAAAAAGCATAATGACCTTTACTACTGTGTTACTGTCAAAGCCTCCTGATGTATGCAAATTGCTTAAAAAGTTGCAGGCCCTTCTCTTACATATTTCTACACAAATGACTCAAAGTCAGAATGAAGTCATTTGTTGTAAATATGCAATATATGATGTAAACCTTCATTAAATTACTCGATGATCAGCACCCGTACACAGAGCCAGCTCTGAGCCAGGCCCTGTGGGGCCAAAACTTGAGACTGTGTATGTTTTTCTGTGTGTTTTTAGCTTTGTGTGTGTGTGTGTGTGTGTGTGTGTGTGTGTGTGGGGATGCATGAGAGGCAGATTTAGCAGATGAGGAAAGGCCCCAGAGACCGTATTGTTATGAAACTCACTGACCCAAAGTGTGTGTGTGTGTGTGTGTGTGTGTGTGCGCGCGTGCGTGCAGGATCCTCGATGTGCAGCCCAACAGGCTCTCGGTGGGGGGCGTCAGGTCAATAGAACCCGTCCTTCATCGGCGCGGTCAGGTCGCCACCCACGACTTTGTCGGCTGCATCATGGAGTTTGCCGTCAACGGCCGCCCACTGGAGCCCAGTCAGGCGCTGGCATCGCACGGCATCCTTGACAGGTCTGCACCCCCCACCCCCCCCCCTCCCACTTCGCAGCCTCTCTCCATCTTCTTCCTCTTCTTCCCATCTGTCCGTCTCCTCTAACCCCCTTGACTCTCGCTGTGGGACATCTGTTCACACTTTAAAACCCTCTCAGGAGTTTTTAAAAAGTTTTTTTTTTTTTTTAAGTACAAATGGCAGATTTTTGATGGGGGGGGGGACCAATTGCAGAATTCCAGAGACAATTTTTTTCTTCACTGTCTTCCTGGTGAATAGTGAGGACAGATCTTTTAATATGCTAATTCTCTGAGGTTCTTTCTGGTTTTTTGTATTGCTGTACGAGAAGAGAAATCGCAGCATACCCCCCCACCTCCACCCCCGCTGCCGACTGTGTGGCTGACCTGTCAAACTGATTGTCAGTTTGTGTGTAATTGTGTCCATAGATGTCCTAGACTGGAAGGAGCCTGCAGCACCAGCCCCTGCAGACACGGGGGCACCTGCGTGGACCGCTGGTCCTGGCAGCAGTGCCAGTGCGTGGACGGCTTCACTGGCAAATTCTGTGAGAAATGTAAGTGTGCGCCTTTGAAGTGTCTCATTTCTGCTGAGGTTGCGCTTACTAAAGGGATGTTGTGCCATGATTATTTATGAATTATCCCTCCTGAGTCATCGTACTGCACCCTGTAGCTTAATATAGAGCGCGTCGGTGGGTTCTGAGCTTCATTTCAAAGCGTTGTGTACTTTATCATAGAAAAATTAGACTCACATCCGAGAGCTAAAAAAGACCGAAGCCCCTTTGAGAGGCATGAGAACTGACAGAAACTTACAGCTACTGTGTAAGGTGCAACATTGTGTTTCGCGGTGTTACCGGTAATTATTACCAGATTCATTCGGAGACTTTGATATTGTTACTGGAAACAAACAAGATCATTACTGCGAGCTTTTGCCTGTTTGCCATCAAGTTTGATTTTGTGGGGAATCTGCTGGTTTGCTCACTCGCACGAAAAAAAGATGAGAGACATTTTCTTCTAGCAGACGTGGAACAGGCTCTCGGTGCCGTGTGCATCGTTTACTAGAAAGGAAAAATGAAAAATAAACAAGATATGCAGTGAGTTAAATATGGATATGTTCTCTTTGCAGTGATCTGTGTCATATAGACTTCAGTCTTGTGGTTAATTTAAGATTGCAGAGTAAATACTTTGTAACGGGTCACATTGTAAAACCCTCTGAATGGAGCGCAGAAAAGTTCATTTTCAGATTCAAATAAGTGGCACAAAAGGCTTCTGTAACCATCACATTAGAGTTCAACATGGATGCAACTGTGTGCACTGATTTTGTTGCCTTTGAAATAGTTGCTTCCAGCAGTGGGACCAGGTCTGCACCCACTCACCATTAATGGCCGTCTTCACAGCGACATTGATGCATCAAGACAAAGAACGTACAGTCTGCACTTACGTGCAAACTGTTTGAGATAATACACATATTACTGTGATAAAATGGCAAATATGTTGCCATCTGCATACACAGAAATTCACATTAACGACTTACATTCAGAGTCCAGCCAGAATCTCAGAGATCGGAAACAGAAATTCCTCCACAAATAGTGACGTAGTTACTGTAGGACGGCGGTTTGACTGCAACATCACTGTTTTAATATAGGAATATAAGCAGAATACAACCAGGTGAGTTGAGTCCTCTGTTGCAGAGCGACACATCACAGATGAGTTCCTGTCACTGGCACAGACTGACTCAGTTTGATTGCAACGTGTTTGCAATCTGTCTGCGTTTGTAAATTAGACGGCAGTCGTCTAACTTGCAATTGAAAGTGTTCCCACAGAGGCTGAGAGGGTTGCAGGTTCATCCTCTGAGCAGCAGCCACAAAAGGCCACTGTGCAAGCTTACTGGTGACAGTGCAGTCACTTTGCTAATTACAAATCTATATTTGTAACATCAGCTGCTGTCTGTTATCTCATTGGTCAGCCCAACATAGCTAACATGGTAAATTTGTATCTGTTATAGACTCTTTGAAGTGAAATATTGGCACAAAATCTGTTAAAGTTGTGTTTAATTCTTGCCCGCGCTGTTATTCTTAAGCACATTTTAAAGTGGAAAACTTATAAATGATCTTTTTCCTTCCCTCCATCATTCACTGTTACCCTTCAAAAAAGTTATATTTCATTGTTAATATACAAGAAGCACACACTGCATTTATGAAATAAATCTAACCTCGTTTCAGTGTTTTATTAACATTTAATTGGCTATATATCCTGGATAATATACTAATATTTTAAGGGCTTATATTGCTTCTCATTACAGTCATATCTGAAATATGTCAAAAGGCTTGTAGCTTCATAAATAAAGTAATGTCATACAATTAGCACTGTCTCAGGTTTGCAGCTAATATGCACATAAAATTCCCTTTCTTTCCATAACACTGAGAAATTATGAGATGTCTCGTGGTTTTCATTTCCGGCATTCAGATTCAGTTCTTTTCCCATTTAAAGTCTATTAGAAAATATTATCTTGCTCAATGGTACACAGGCTGTTCTGAAGTCTGACCTGATGATGTTATGGGAAGATATCCGTAACCGCTGGTGGGAATGGAAGGACCGAGTTGTGGTTATGGCAGTCGGATTAGGAAAATCGTTTGTACCTGACCGTCGGCCAGAGTGGAAATGGAACTTTAAGAGCCGCCTGTGAACATTCTTTCTCATGCAGACATGACGGCCGACACCGCTCTGTCTCTGGATGGCACCGGCCGCCTGGACTACACCCTGAAGCAGGGCCCGAAACGGGACGTCCTGCTGAGACGCTCTCTGCAGGGAGCGACCTCTGACCCCGTCGGTCCCAGCAAGTTGGAGGTCAAGTTCAGGACACGCAGCAAGACCGGTACTCTGATGCACGTGCAGGAGAGCAGCAACTACACTACTGTTAAGGTGAGGAAGTGTGTGTTTAATGACAGCACATATGGGAAATTTCAAAATAAAAGGTTGAAGAACAGAAAACAAACTGAAGCTGCAGATATACTGAGAATATGTTCAGAATTGATATTGTCAGCAAAACAGCTAAAGACTTTCTTTTAATTAACTGCAACTTTTTATTGTTTCTTGTAATTCTATTTTACGTGTTTCTCTAGAGATTTCACAATAAAAGCTTTCAAAGTCCTGGAGTTTGTGAACACTGAGTAAGATTAAAAAGGAGGCAGATCTCTGAAAAAGGCCTGGATCTGCTCAGTTCTACTGACTGACTTATATCTCTGTGTGCGTTACATCCCACTTTCTCTCAGTATAAACTCTAGGACCCCCGGTCTTTTTCTGCCACCTTCATTTCACTCCAGCCTCTTTTCTCCCTTCTCGTCCCGCTCGGTACCCCCTCCTCCCTTTGCCTGATCCCGGGCAGCTGCCCAGACAAGTCTGAGCGTTCATTCATCCTCTTCAGTTTCCTTGCAGACACCCTGCAGTCCCAGCACCATCGGTCCAGTCCCGCTCCAGCATCAGGCTTTGTCTCTTATGATTTTGTTTTCTGCCACTGAGAAGCTTCTGGTGCTCATCAAATCACCGTCAGAGGGAGCTTCCTAAACAGTCCAGAAAAGTATTATAAGTGCTTTGAAACCTAAAAAAAATAGGAGCGGTAGGGGAATACATACTATGGGTGTACTTATGTTGAGAGAGAACTATATAAACTGAGATATGAAAAACAAGATGTTTAATAGATAAACGCCATGATTGGTTTTCCAGCTTTAGAGCTCTCAGTATTCTTTGGCTTGGGAGACTTCCACTTTCCCCTTTTTAAATCAATTCTTCCGGAAGCAACTTATCACTGCTGATTTGGGGGGAGGAGGGCAGGATTACTTTTCCATGGAAGTGGGGAGAACACATGAGATTACCATACATAGAGTAAGCCACACATTTGTAGCCCGTGCCAAAGTGAGCTTGATTAATTTCTTTTTAAAGCACAATCGTCATCTCTCCTCAGTAAAGAGCCTTCTCTCGCGGCTGTTTGAATCTCTCTGAATTCGTTGCACTCGAGCTTCTGATCGTCTTCTGGCTGACTGACTGCAGCGACGCACACGAGCTGTGAGAACATGATTGACTGCGGCGTGTCCCGGGGGAGAAAGATTTATTGGACGAGGATCCAGCTGCATTTTTGTTTTCGATCTCCGACCAGAGTCTGAAAGCACAGTGGTGGTAGTTTTGTGGGGACCGAGACAAGACTTCCTCTCATTGGTCGTGATTGATGCTGACATGATAACTTATTGCATTAATTTAAAAAACTGCAGTTTTAACCATTGTTTATCTAGACTTTCCTCAAAGAATATTTTTATTGTATGCTTGACATGAAAAATGGTGTCAGCATGCAGATTTACATGATTATCAAAATGTCATACATCCTGTTTTTATGCATACTTGCACCAAAGCCAGCTGGATCCGAGCAGCCGGAGTTCACCGGTTTACTTTGATCACTGAGCCGTGAGCGAATAACCGAACTCACCTCTCTGCTTCTTTCAGCTGAGGAACGGCAACATCCACTACGTATCAGATGCCGGCGTCGCGGGGAAGGTGGAGCGGACCGTGGGGGATGCGGTGGTGTCAGACGGCCAGTGGCACACGCTTCAGCTGCTCAAGAATGGCTCGGTCACTGTGCTCCAGGTGGACGGCGGCCACCCCAGGGTCATCCAACACCCCACACAGGACTTCGGGGGTCTCGGCGTTTTGACTTTTTCCCTCGGTGGGATTGCACCCGGGCCAGCTCAGCAGAAAACCGGAGCAGGTGAGGCTGGACAGTGTGGGTGTTATCCGTCTTTGAGTGGGGGAAATGGGACAGCAGGTACTGAAGTACAAATACTGAAAACTTTAGGGGGGGGGTTTAAAATGAACCCTTTTCTTCACAAAAACAGCCCCTAAATTAGACTATCTGCCTAAAATAAGGCTGAGGACTGAGATGATTACCAGAAAGCTTGTTGGCACAAGTACTGCTAGCTAACTTAATACTAGTTAATCAGTGGACTAAGATGCTCTCCAGGGACTAGAGCGACTATAATTGCTGTAAGGGAACAATATTAGAAACATCAGACATGCAATAATTTTGCCATCCATATTTGTAACATATATCAGTGTATGGAGGCTGCTGTCTATAATCATCAGTTGAACCAGACATGCTGCTGGCACTGCTGCAGTGTGCACTGTTGCTCCAACAGGGTTAGATGGTGGAACACACACAGTTCACTTTAATGGCCCGTGACTGCAGCGTTGCAGGTTTGAAGCCCAAATTTCAGGATAAATCTGAGTGGGAACAGTTAAGGATCTACTGATCTCAACACAAAGATTTTTGGTGTGTGCAAAGAAATCACATATTTTGTTCCCAGTATGCACACAAAGTCATGTTCCAGTTTAGCTGCTCTCCAAAGTGCCTACCACATGTAGTGAGAATAGGTCATGTTCATCCTCCTCCTCCTCCTTAAAAAGGCTTTTTGGATATTTAGTCCAAAACTCTGATTTTAGCTACATGACAGTCAAACTTGTGTTGAATGTGGAAATGTCTTCTGCATGCTAAAGGTGTGTGCATGCACGTATACCACATCTATGTGACACAGCACACGTGAGCTTGTGAGTCCTCAGTGCAGATTGTGTTGGGGGGGGGTTCTCCTGCATATGAATTAATAGTCTGCTGCTTAGAAGCTGACCATATTTGGTGGCCGTCCAACGAGACTCAGGAACTGGCCTGAAATCTGTTTCTATTTGACACTGCTGAGATTTACCTGCTGTGAATTTACAGTAGTTAAGTAAATGTTTCTTTATTGGACAAAATAACTAATTATAATTTAATTTGACTTTGTCTTGGAGGAGCATCTACTCTTTTCTTAGTTTAAATCACAGATTAGAGGTCCTCAAGCACGAGTTCAGAACAGTTTGGAAAAGGTGAACGAGAGGCTTTCCAGGAGGAGGTAACGCAACAGTAAATTTCAGGGTTTCAGGGGAGGGAAAAACTAACCTAATACTTTGGACTAATATGGTAAAAATGAGCAATTTAGATGATTTGTCAACCTCTTTTACAGAAAGACCGGAGCATATTTCAAAACAAACACATTCTCAGCACGCAGATCTGTGGCGGACTGTTTGTGAACCCACCCTTAACTCAGTGTGTACCTGAGCGTTTGTGCTCTGTTGTGTACTCACTTTCTGAGAGCTAATGAAAAGACACAAATGGATTTCATCTGCACCGGGATAAATTCAATAAAAGTGTAATTGCACCGGTGAGGCAGCGCTGTTAGGCAACACACAAAGCAAAAGATTAAATTAGACACAGAGACGTTCATCCATCCCAGATGGATGTCTTGAAGCTATAAGACCTCTGACGATGGATAAAATATTTCATATTTCTTCTCCCTAATTGGCCGGTGATTTATTCAGCCAGTTTTTAGAATATGATTTTTTTTTTTTTTGGACGTGCTGTCCAAGAGGAAAATCTTTTTATCCTAAGCTTGAACCAATTACCCATCTAAACAAAATTCCTTCAGCTCTGATTATAGCTGCCAGTTCCTGGTATTTATGGGGAAGCAATCCAGCGTCAGCAGACATTTTGAAGAACAGTTGGTCTGGTGGCAGTCGGAAACAATTCCGCTTCAGGCCACTGTTGTGTCCCTGTTAGCTGCTGTTGGCTGTTTCTCGTTATCTGAGCCAGTTTTTTTTTCTGCTTTCCGTCCGCAGGTTTTGACGGCTGCTTGGCCTACGTGAAGTACAATGGAGAGAACCTGCCGTTTATGGGGGAGCACAGCCTGGTCGCTTTAACTAAAACCAGCTCATCTGTCAAAATCGGCTGCAGAGGTCCCAACCTATGTGAAAGCAACCCCTGCTGGGACGGCCTCATGTGCGTCAACCAGTGGTACACGTACCAGTGCGTCCCGCCCGGCGACTGTGCTTCTAATCCCTGCCAGAACCAAGGCAGCTGCGTGCCGGACCCCCACTCTGGTTTCACTTGTGTATGCTCTGAGCTCTACACGGGAAGGACTTGCGAGACCCTGGTGGCCTGTCTGGGTGTCGAGTGCCCTCAGGGTACTGTGTGCAACACGGCTAATAATGGAGGATTTGTCTGCAGCCCCAGCCCCACTCCAGAGACGATGGTCCTCCCCATCTGGGCGGTGCCAGCTATTGTCGGCAGCTGTGCCACCGTCCTCGCCTTGGTGGTGCTCAGCCTGATCCTGTGCAACCACTGCAAGGACCGCAACAAGACCAAAGTGCCAAAGGAACCCAAGGAGAAGAAACCCAAGGAGAAGAAGAAGAAGAAAAAGAAGAAGGGTAGTGAGAATGTAGCGTTCGACGATCCGGATAACATCCCACCATATGGAGATGACATGACGGTACGGAAACAACCAGAAGGGAACCCCAAACCGGACATCATTGAGAGGGAGAACCCTTACCTGATCTACGATGAAACAGACATTCCTCACAATACCGAGACAGTCCCCAGTGCTCCCTGTGCCCCCTGCAATGCCCCAGAGGCAGACATTGAACATTATGATATAGACAATGCCAGCAGCATCGCCCCCTCGGATGCTGACATCATCCAACACTACAAGCAGTTTCGCAGCCACACGCCTAAGTTTTCCATCCAGAGACACAGCCCGCTGGGCTTCGCCAGGCAGTCTCCGTTACCCCTCGGAGCAACAAGCTACACCTACCAGCCTCAGTACACCCAAGCGCTGAGATCCACCCCCCTCAGCCACTCCCACTCAGCCTGCCCCACCCCAAACCCTCTCTCCAGACACTCTCCAGCACCGTTCACAAAGCCCTCCTCCTTTTACCGAAACACTCCCACCAGAGAACTCAACCTGGCTCGTCGTGAGGGCAGCCCGCTGGATCTGCACAATGACATGTGCCAACCGCCACCCATGTTTAACTACGCCACCCGGCTGGGGAGGCGCAGCAAGAGTCCACAGACCATGGCCGGCCACACCTCAAGGCCCGGCAGTCGGCTGAAGCAGCCGATCGAGCAGATCCCACTGGAGACGGGGCCTCCCGTGGGGCTGTCCATTGAGGAAGTGGAGCGGCTTAACACTCCGCGTCCACGCAACCCCAGCATCTGCAGCGCTGACCACGGGCGCTCCAGTTCAGAGGAGGACTGCCGCAGGCCGCTGTCAAGGGTGCGCAACCCCGCTGATGGCATCCCTGCCCCGGAGTCCTCTTCAGAAAGTGACTCACACGACTCCTTCACCTGCTCAGAGATGGAGTATGACCGGGAGAAGCCTGTGTCCTACAGCTCCCGGGTCCCCAAGCTCTCGCAAGTTAACGAGTCGGACGCTGACGACGAGGACTACGGCGGGAGGCTCAAGCAGAGGCGGTACTCAAGTCGGAGGGCAGAAGGAGGGCCTGGCGTTGCCCAGATGCCCCCTACTGATCAGCACTACACCCTACCCCACAAACTGGGGCAGCAAGCCGGAGGCTTCAACTGGGACAATCTGTTGAACTGGGGCCCTGGCTTTGGACATTACGTAGATGTGTTCAAGGACTTAGCCTTGCTTCCCGAGAACGCAGCAGCAAAAGACATTGAAATGAACAGTGGAGATGGCTCAGTGACCATCCTAAACGAAGGAGAAGCTGAGCAATATGTATGAGACTATTTATTACAATGTTGTACAATATGGTGTCGTTCTCCAATTTAAAAAAAAAAAAAGAAGACTGTACATTTCGAGAGAACAATGGACTTTGTGTTTTTTTACATAACTCAAAGTAATAAGACGACTTTTAATGCAGTAAGGCAGAAAAATGTCACCTGTAAAACAACAGATTTTGTCGAATCTGAGCCACCTTGGAATAGTTTACCAGTCTTCTCTGCATTCGTCTCTCTGAGGACTCATTACAGCATATCCACTGACTAAAGAAAGAAGTCCATGTCTGAATTCAATTTGGTGACTGCAAAGCTCCATTCACATTATCTTGATTAAACATTTCTGTTCTTTATTACCAACACTGCTTCTCCTTTCCAGAACCTTCTGTCACATTCTCAGTGGAGAGATAAGAGGGTAGATCATTTAAAAACTCACAGGAAGAGAATTCCACAGAGCCAGAGAAATCTCCCAGTTTCAGCCTTTTTAGGCTCATTTTTCTAATTTACTTAAAAGGAAGCATGTGTGTTTGATCTAAGTGCACCTGTAGGTGACATAAAAGTATGAACACTGCTTTGCTCGCACGGTATTGTTATGCAGACCCCGCCAGCGTTACGATCCCTCTCCGTCCGTCTGTCCATCCGTCCGTCCCTCTGCTGTGGGTTTTCTTACAGACTGGCTAAATGCTCCAAGAGTGAGATTTAATCGAGCCCCCCCCCCCCCCCCCCCCCCCCCCCCCTGCCTTACAGACATTTGAGGATTTCAGTTCAGGAAGAGAGGAAGTTTTTCAGGAGGGATGGTGTCATTAGTCAAAAACCACATTCTCAGACCAGTGTTTCCAGGCAGCGACGGTGATGATGTATGAATCCTGTAAACGTGACCCCAACTAAAACACTATGAACTTGTGTACATTTTTTTCTTTTGAATTCGTGAGCAATCATGGAGTCATTCGTCTTGATGTTGGTGTCCTCGTTCATTATTTTGACATGTATGGTTTCTACATTTTTGTACTGTTTATTAACTTAAATTACTTAAGCTGTGTTTTTATGAATATTTTCATATGCTGAAATGTATGTTCTTACTTTCGGGGAAAGTAAGATTGAAGACTTATTTTTTACATTTGTTACAAATGTAACATCAGTATTTTCCACTTTTGATAAAACTATAACATGCTGTATGCTTTGTACCTGTAAAAAGCCAATAACAGAATAAAAAGTATTTATTTAAAAGTGCTTTCTTTCTTTTTTTTCCCCCTTCCTTTCATTTAGATGCATTCAAGCATTGGCAGTTTTTAAAAATAGTCACCTTCATGCTCCACCAGTATTGATGCCTCACTCTGTGCAGTCTTTCATTTGTACAGAGTCTCAACAAAACATTTAAAAGGCATTTCAGGACCTGAATGAAACCGAGCCACCCCGCTCGCAGCCAAACAAAACATCAAGTGGACTCCACGACGCAGGGCCCTATATGGCTTTCAACAATTATTTACATCTGGCTTATTGAGCACAAAGTTTTTTTTTGTCATAGCTCACTGATTCGGCATGCAACATGCTTATCTGCTCCATCATCGAGGGGAGAGAGGCCACCGGAGCAAAGGCAGGGAGCCGTGAACCCGGCGAAGAGTGACAGCCTGAATCTGGGTAAAATAGCACGAGGGGCTCGGTCCTGCGGAGAGCTCTGTTGGCCGAAGCCTCTTTGAGGAGGCTGCAGCACTCCGACACTGAGATAGCAACAACACGATGGTAATGAGAAGCTGGGTGGGTGGTGGGACGAGTAAATAGGAGATGAATTCAAATAAACTTTGCAGCGTCTCCTCTTGTGTGACATCAGGCAGAGCAGACTTCAGGAGTAAACCCCCCCATCGTCTCTATAGGTGAGGAGGAGGGGCTTGTATTCATAAAGGGTACATTGTGCTACAGTGTATTAGGATGTAAAACACTCATGAGGACTGACATGAATCTGTCTTCTTGATTTTTGGGGGGGCTGGGTTGTGATGTGAGTGCATGTTGGAGGTGTGTGTGTGTGTGTGTGTGTGTGTGTGGGGGGGGGGGGGGGGGGGGGGGGGGGGGGGCTTGACTTCAGTACAGCACAGGAGCTCATGATGTGTTTAAGGATTAATTTCAGCGTACTGTATGTGCAAACCCTGCATGTTACAGTACAGGACCTTCCTGCCTGTTATGTCAGTAAGCATTAAGCTATTTGTGTTAGTAATGACACAATTACAGAACATGCTACCATGATTGCAACTCTCATTTCAGAGAGCCGTGCAGCAAAGAGTAATCATGCAGTAAGGCGTTTTGCAGGTCTTCACATGAACTTGAGTGAAGGTGTGAAAGAAGCGTTGTTGGATTTCCCAGGGAGCTCCCCTCCTGACTTTTTTCCCCTCGCAGATGTCATCAAAACATGATTCCCATTAAAATGATTTCCATGTTGACTCAAGAGTTTCCCTTGTGTTTATAAAAGGACATGCACTGAGCAATGAGGAACTTTCTTAAAGCAGAGTTCGTCCCCACAACAAAATCCTCCTGATAGCTTGTTTATAAAGATTGATTATTTTGAGCTGCAGTGTCCTGATGCGGCTGCGGTGCCTCCAAAGGGTTGCATTAAATGGCTCATGATAATTAAAAACACATTCACTGCAGGATCAAAAAACACATGTCACTCCTTTTCTCATTAGTCACTGCTAATGGAGCGTGAGCGTGGATGTGTGCTGGACAGACGCTGAGGGTGAGCGACCCAACATCAAAAAACTTATATCTATAAAAACTATATCTCAGGCAGAATGTGTCCTTCAATAGATGGAAGACCTGAGTGAATTGTTATGGTGGGTTGGCCTGTCCTGGCTGCAGTCCAGCATGCCCAGCATTCCCAATTGACTCCTCTCATCCTTCTTTTTTCTCCAGTTCCCTCTCTGTGATACAGAATATCTTCTAAAATGTGAGGAGTTTTCATGTCAACCATGTTTACTGTGAAAAATAAAAAGATAGATTAAAGAAAAAAAACACTGGATGCTGGTCTTTGGTCTTTATCGAGGTTTGTCATGTGACATCATGCGCATATTGCTCCAGAAAACAACAAACACTGGTTGGCAGTGACCAACCACTTCGATCTTTAATCAGATGCACCAAAACCCTCCTAGTGAATCCTTTGGTTGCTAGCAGATTGCAATGCTTGCCTGTAGTTTTTCATGTTTCTCTGCAAATACTATTAGTAAAACTTTAAAAACTGGAAATGGCAAAGTGGCTTGGCTGCAGCACTGAGGCACAGCTTTTACTTTGAAGGTAAATGGTCTCCATTGCTGTTGCTGTTTGTAGCCAAGTCCTTCACTTCCATTCAAAGTAGGTCCACAGCAAAATGCTCCTGACCAAAGCAATCAAGGGAAGTTTGTTGCCACCCGGCTGGGGAGTACACATTTTTCCCTAGCAACAGGTGGCTGCCAGGGGGTCAGGGACCAGTCTGCAGACCTGCTCGACTGAGACTCAAGTAATCATTTTCCTAGTGGCTGCCATCAGCCTCCGGCAGCTATTCACAACCATCTGGGGAAGACTCATTTTTCCCCTCATGGCTCGTGGTTGCCAAATGGTTGCAGTCCCGTCTCTAGGCCTGTGGAATTGGGACATTGCCACATAACTGCCATGCTACCAAAATGGTTATTAGCATGTTTAGTGGTTGCATCTCTGCTAAACTAATTTCCCCATTTCCCCTACCTGTTTTCAACATTATTATTTTCATCATGGTTGCTTTGAATGACAAATGGGTGCCATTTTGTCTTGTTATGTGCTTGGCTGTACTAACAGATGCTCTAAGGATTAAACCGTTCTGTATGGCAGGCCGTTTTAACATAAAATCCGATTCACTGCACTTACATTCCAGATATCTGAAATTGATTTATGACTAGACATATTAGTAAATTAAAATATCTCTATTTATATTTTGACTAGACAAAATACCTATTTGAGACATCTCTAATTACATTCTGACTAGTCGAAATGACGTCAGATTTACCAATGAGTTGTATGGCGGCTTCAATTCAAGATATCGTCAATCAATTCTGACTACCTGAAACTCACATTTCAGATATCTACAATTAAATTATGACTAGTCACAAAGTGAATTCGAGATATCTTGTTTATTATTCTGACTAGTCATAATTCTAATTTAAGATATCTTAAGTGTATTTATAGATAGGCAATATATAATTTTAACTAGTGCACATTAAATTCTAGATATCTTGAAAGCAAATAATGACTCGGCAAAACTAAATTAGAGATATCTAGAACTGTAATTTTGACTAGTCAAAATGCCTTTTAAGATATCTCCAAATGAATTACAGATATATTGAATTAGACGGATTTTCTATTTAAGATATCTTAAATTAACATTCTGACTAGTCAGAATAACGTTTGAGGTATCTTGAATTACGGAGCATTTTGGTGGAATGTTTATAAGACAGTTTGTTGAAACGGCCATAAAATCAAAGATTCTGTGCAGATTTCTTATGTAGTCTTTAAGTACACGATTCTCGCGCTCTCCGCATATCCCATACTGAGGAGCTCTTTCTGTATTGTTGCATTTTATTACAATTTTGTTCACAATGGCCAGCGCCATCGCAGCCACCTGAAATTCTACACAGGCAATTGTTTGGACAGCTCAGTACTAGGGATGCGCCGATCCGATATTCAGTATCGGTATCGGTCCGATACTGGTCTAAATTACTGGATCGGATATCGGAAAGAAATAAAAAAATGTAATCCGATACATTAAATAACGTTTCGCTCACATTAGCTGCATTACAGGGCTCAGTCGTCTTCTTCTTCTTGTGGGTTTGCGGTTGACCAAACCAGCTTAGAGCTGCATTACCGCCACCTACTGGAATGGAGTGGGGGATCAGGAGTTAGAAAACAACCCGCTCAGTTCTCCGTCGCTGCGACGGATTCCCTTTGACACTGAGCGATCATCGCTGACATGTTTTTCCGCCTCCACCGCTCTCTGCCTTGTTTGTGTGTTGTGCTCGCTGTTCACAACACACAAACAAGGTCAGCTGTTATTTTTTTCTCTACTTCACCTCCCAGACATACTGCTAGCAAGCGCAGCTATTAGCACTAGTGACCGTCCGGTACCGGTGTTACACCAAATTCTGAGACCCATCATATTCTGCGACCACAGGGGGCGATAGCGTACATCCCTCTGCATGTACGTGCTGAATACCAGCGAGAAGGAGACTATTTACGTAAACTGCAACATTTATTTATCGTTTACCAATTTATTGAAGGATGGGTAGTAGTGGGTTTATGTATTTCAAACGATAGAATAAAAGCATTCAATGCAACGGTCCGTCCAGCTGTGTTCAATGTCAAATAAAAAAAACGCATTTCCTTCGTCAATGTGAACGAAATAATATTCCGTAAGGTTTACAATCTCCTGTTTTGGTGCTTACGCAGTTTACGTAAATAGTCTCCTTCTCGCTGGTATTCAGCACGTACATGCAGAGGGATGTACGCTATCGCCCCCTGTGGTCGCAGAATATGATGGGTCGCAGAATTTGGTGTAACACCGGAAGAACCCCTTCCCCGTCAAAACATTTTTGATACTTTAATCCCTGATTTGTGACTAAATATAGACCTGCAGTAGAAACGTATTTAGGAGAATGCTTGTAAATAGAAAGCATTACAAGATTGCGCTCACGCAGCCCCTAGTTTTTCACGTGAACACTGATGATGCAACAGCAGCAGTCAGGTGATTTACGTGCAGTCTGTCTGCACAAGCGGAAAGAGGCGGAGCCGGCGCGCTCAGATGGAGCAGAAGGAAATGTTTTTCTAGTGTCCAAAAGAAGCCTTTTCGTCCCTGTAACCTCCATTAAACCTTTAGTGGGAAACAGCTGGAGGTCCTTCATCAACCACCTGATCAGTAAGTGAAGAAAAGAGAGCTTTGTAGCTGCTCCATCCACCCTGTTTGTTTCACACAGGGAAAAACTGCAGTACGGAAGTTAAAATATGCAGATGAACTGTTAATATGAAAAAAAGTATTTCTTATCCAGTTACTTGGGTAATCAATGTAAATAGAATACACAATTGCTAAAATAATCGATAGTTGCAGCCCTAATGAAATTTGCAACATGCCATAAGCATCACCTTCTCACACAGAAGCAACAGGATTCAGGTGATAGTTATTGTTGTAAGTAAGTAAAGTTTATTTATATATCGTTTTTCACAGACAGAAAAGCGCTGTACAATAATTAAAACACAATATCACCCCCCCCCATCCCCAGAAAACACTATGTTAAAAACACAATAACATTACCATATTAAAAGAAAAAGAATTAAAAGTAAAGTCAGAAACCAGAAAGCCTGGTTAAACAGAAAAGTTTTCAACTATTTTTTAAATGACGCCACAGAGTCAGCTAAATGGAGCTGGAGTGGTGAACAGTTCCAGAGCTTTGGTGCCACTGCCTAAAAAGCCCACCCTGGTCCTTAGTCTTGTATGTGGGCAACTAAAAGACTTTGATTTTGTTGTGTGAGAGACTGTTGACTTCTTTTTTTTTTAATGTTTTTAAATGCCTGGATCAATTTTAAATATCGGATTTATATCGATATCGGCCAATATCCAAATGTAAAATATCGGTATCGTATCGGACATAAAAAAGTGGTATCGTGCCATCCCTACTCAGTACAGCACAAGGGGGCTTACATGCAATCATTAAATTCAGATATCTCAAACGTAATTTTGACTAGTCATAATTACGTTTGAGATAAAGATGTGTGACCCGTCACATGATGAATCTGGTGACGTCATTTGAGATATCGTGAAAGGAATTTTGACTCGTCAAAGTGTAATTGAAGATATCTTGAATTATTATTCTTACTAGTCAGAATGTAATTGCAGATATCTTAAATTACCATTCTGGATAGTCAAAATGCAGTTTTAGATATCTGAAATGTAATTACGGATAGTCAGAAAAACGGATTTTATGTTAAAACGACCTGCCACATCGTCATTCCAGCCTGGCTTGATACCATGTGAGCTGGTTTTATACGGAGGCTTATTTGAGGTAAGAAGGGACGTCACAACATTCTCATACATCAGGGGTCTCAAACTCTCGGACCGCATCCGGCCCCGCCCCCTACTTCCGGTCCGCGATTTGATGTAAAAAATATGAAAATTTGGCCCTTTAAGTTACTTTTTTGACATTTTGCTAACTCCTCTTAATTGGAGGGGAAAGCAAAATGTCAAAAAAGTAACTTAAAGGGCCAAATTTTCATATTTTTTTACATCAAATCGCGGACCGGAAGTAGGGTGCGGGGCCAAATGTGGACCGCGAGTTTGAGACCCCTGCTCATACATAGTGCATAACTCAGCGCTATGTTGAGGGTTCTTACAGCTCATATCAGGGCATGAGATGGCTTCTTTTGGTAAACCTGCTGTCAAACAGTAAAGAAAAAACACCCTATATATGTTGAGAACTACTAGGGCTGGGGAATATGGACCAAAATAATATCTCAATATTTTTTACCTGAATGGCGATATACGAAATATATCTTGATATTTGTTCTTCCCAAAGGTATAAACAAAAAGGCACTTCTGAGTCCAAGTTAAATGTTCCAAATGTGTCAGAGACACTTTTATTAATATTCAGCTGTAGATTTACATGAAAAATTGATCAAAACTAAACCACTGGCATATTTAAATAATAATGCTCCTCAAATAAATAAATGCTTTTTTCCTTCCTAAGAAAAGAGTAGCAGCTGTGCTATTAAAATGTAAACAGATAAGATACAGAGCAAAAACAGCAAACGGCTGACCTATCTAAAACCTGCAGGACACCGGCCCTCGAGGCCTGGACTTGAGGATCCCTGAAGCAGGGGGAAAATGAAGGAGAAGAAAGCAGTGGGCAAGATAAGATCCCAGCAATGAGAATATGATCCCCTATGAGCAAGCACTAGGCGACAGTGGGGAGGAAAAACTCCCTTCTAAAAGGAAGAAACCTCCAGCAGAACCAGGCTCAGGGAGGGGCGGCCATCTGCTGAGACCGGCTGGGGGGATAGTAGGATAGATAGAGAGGAGGGGAGAGAGGGAGAGTGGAGAGAATAAGGAGGATAAGGAGGCTAATCCTCAGGCCGAGCTCAGCAGCAGAACCACGACCAGACATCATTGTTTGATGTCTGGATTATTGCAGTATAGTTTTGTGAAACAGATTAATGCAGCTATAGATTTAATTAAGAAAAGCATAGTTTAGAAAAACCATGGTAAAGTCATGTTTTGGAAAAGCCATGGTAAAATAAAACCATGGTAAGAACCATGGTTTATTACTATGGTTTTTATCATGGTTTAACTATAGATATATCATGATAAAAACCATAGTAATAAACCATGGTTCCCATGGTACCCAAAAAACCATGACAACTATGAAAAATCAGAAACCATGAACTATGGTTATTTAACCATAGTTCACCATGGTTAATTTTTGTAAGGGTAGGGAGGTCTCTAGCGACTAAGTTGCTAAGTTGGCAACAGTGCTAAGACAGAAAAGTCACCAGTACCCCCCCCCCCCCTCCCCCCATGTGTCACAAAGCACATTAAAAAGCTATTGCTGCAGGCTGTGTGAAGCTCTGAATGATAATTACATTGATCTGGTACATTAATATTGACAGTATGCCCCCTTAAAATCCCCTTAAGATCATTAATTCCTGCTAAATGCATAAATGGGTTCTATTTAGAAGTTTTGTAGAGCATGAGAATATACACAAAAGACAACTGTCACTTAGAGGTTAGATTAGTCACAGCCTCCTCATAGTTGGATGACTCACCACGTCTCTCCTTGTTAGCCTGGTCTTTGCTCTGCGGCGTGATGGACGGCTCACCGGTCCATTCTCTGAGGGCTTACATGCCAAACAACACGGGTGCTTCGATCTTTGGGGCTCTCCTCATTTCCCATCTGCATCAAAGCTGCGAGGTTCGCCTTCGATAAGCGTTCTTTAATGCTGTGTGTACTGCAGCCAGCCGATGCCTTTCAACACACATGAAAGCTCGCGCGAGGGGTCTGAGCTGTTGGGAAATGAAAGGGAAAGATAGATGTTTGTGTGTGGCTGTGTGAGGAAGATGATGACGCTCCCATCTTTGGAAAAGCTCCTTTCTTCCTCAGTAAAACTCTGCGGTTTTACTCCAGCTCTGAGGGGCTCAGATTAAACTCGGCGCTGGTTGCCACCAGCTTGAGAACATTTATAGAAGTGTATGATGGATGCTAAACAGGCGACATTGTCACCAGGAGACCCCTGGCTCTGGTGTCACTGCGCTGTCAGGGAGCCACTCTGTCAGGCTCTGCAAAGGCAGCGCATCTGTTTCTCATCATAAGTGTGACATTCTGCCGCTTCAGCAGTTTCTGACTCTTGTTTTGTTTTCTAATTCAGGGAGATGCTGCTGAGTTAAGTGCCGGTTGACTCACTGTGTCTTTGGCAACCAGCAGAGTCATACATATGACTCTGTATACACTGAGCACTCCCACCTGTTTCTATGCTATTAAAAAGCACATGTTGATATATTTTGCATTGACTGGTTAAAATGAAACACAAAGAATTAGCACATTATTGCACAAGACAGAATCAGCTTCAAGTATGAGTCCAAATGTATTTGAACTTCAGAAAACTGATTTATTAAATAGTGACAGTTAATTTTCCCCCTCTATTATGAACTGTTTGCACATTTTCTATGAAGGCAAAAGTAGGGAAAAAAATGAAAACCTTCAAATAATGGAAAGTGCTCCTATTGCAAATGAGCGATCTCTGATAATGAGGCTCATGTGACGGGCTGTCGGCTCCAGAATAAGCAACTTTGAGTTTAGATGACGAAGCTCCCTGAGATGTTCTACAGTTCAGAAAACACATGAGTCAAAAATAAAAAGCTGTAATAAATCACGGCGGTGTTGGAGCACCGACGCTGAAATGAATCACAAGGTTGCAACTTAATGATCAGTTTGGATCCCCACTAAATAAATTTCAGTATATATATAAAAATAACACGATGCAGAGAGCACATGGGGTTACTTTTATATTCATTAAGTAATTTCAAACTCGTGCTAACTACTATAAAAACTCTCATCCCAGTTTAAATGTAGCCCTCTGGGTGGGAGCAGCTTTTGTGGGTTTATCAGACTCCTTATAGATCCTGGTGCAGTGCAACATGCTGTACCTCACCTGGCCACCTGTGGTCCTCAGTATTCATCCTATTAATATTACCTGACACTCACCTGTGAACACTTCTGTGTCCCATTAGCCCCCCTCTGTGTATGTTTCCGAGCCAAAATCGACTCAAATGCCACATTTCCTGCTTTTAGTCATTGAACAGCCTCAGTCTTTATTTCTTTGCTGTCTTTATTGTTTCTGTTGATCTACTATTTAAAGAGCGAAACCTCAAGAATACAATGAATGCGATGAATCTAGAAAGTTTGCAGGAAAACTACTGTGATGCATAACAGGCTTTTTTTTTTTCTTTTTAGCATTTATCATCATTTTGGGTTATTCCTTTTTCTGTGTGGTTTCTGTCTGCTCTTCTGTAAAGCGGTGTGGGATCTTTGGAAAAACAAAGGTTGTCATCGTACTCGTCAAACAATCGGGTCCTCATTTCTTGACTCACACAGCAAAGGCAGTCAGCGATGACACATCGCAGCCCGTATGATCAGGTCCGTGAGGGCGGATTTTCTCATCTAGTCTTCTTCTGAGTTTTTAAACTCTGCGGCTGTGGCGCTTTAATCACACTCAGTCTGTTTGGACCACAGCTCCAGCTCCACTGGAGCCAATTAATGACACTTACACACAGAAACGCTGCATACATGATGGTCAACGAGCAAATCTCACAAGCAGGGCCAAGACTCAAGGATCAGCATGTAACATCACACGCACAGAGGTCTCCATGTGGCCTGGTGTGGGTGGATCGGCTATCTAAATGTTTACTGCTCCTTTAGCCGCTGCTCACAGCCACTTTGAATGCCTCAGCTGCAGTTTAATGGAGAGAATTTAATATGTGGAAGAGTTCATCTAAAAAGCTTCAGGGCCAGCAATTATATCCAGAGCTTTAATGGTTACAGTGCAGTTATCTCAATCATGGTTAGTCAAGATTAGCCTTTGATTGAGGAAGTGGATTATTTAATTACACTTCTGCAGCTATATGAGGAAATGAAACTGAGTGCTTCAGTGTTTTAGTTTGTTGACACCAAATAAAATCAGATCCTTCATTACTGAGCGCGTCTCTACGCTGCAGCCCCAGGTTGGGTCAGGACAGTAGCATTTCTTTCACTGTGCTGAGTTAAGGAGAAGCTTGCTGAGAGCTGAAAACAATGCTGCCGCTGCTGCCAGGATCTTAATTCAGCAAAACAAACATCCGCGATGAACCGAGGGAGGCTGTTGCTGCTCGCTCCAAACCACAATCACAAACCATCAGCAGAAGAGCGAGAGGAGGAAAAAAAGAGTTTATTTTCTGTAGCAGCGCAGGGATGCCTCACCTCAGATTTAGATTAGGTGAAAACAATTCAGCTGCCGTGGCGCGCACATCATCATCATCATCATCATCATGTAAATAAAAATGTGCTGTTGTCATGGAGACTTTTCTCCCTCGGACAGCTTTCAATCTAAAGTGTTCAGAAGGATGTTGCTAATACATTTATATGTGAATGCTGCTCTCTGGATGATGAACGCAGGGATTTATGACTCCTGAGTATTGCGTTATGCTTTGTGTGTTTGTGTTATATGCTTTTATGCTTCTGGCTACAAGGAAAATTTGCCCACAGGGACAATAAAGATGAATTGAAATCGAGAGGATCAGAGCGCAGAAAGCAGCAGCTTTGAGCTCGGATTCAGCTTAAAGGTGCCCGGTGGAGCTTTCACTGTAAACACACAGCGTTCAGGGTTTCCCACCGACCCTTCACGAAGAACCAACGAGCCCAATGAATTCACGAAACTTTTAAAAAGAAGGTTTTATGTTGTTACATTCAGATGTGCATCAACACTCTCTTCTTTTAAGGGTACACTGTAAAAAGGGATTCGGGGTTTTAGTCAGATGGACTCATGTAATTATGTTGAGTGAACTCAGTGCCCATTACAACTAAGATGAGTTACAACAACTTCAACTTGAAAAAATACTTAAAAACTCAAAATAATCCGTTAACTAAAGAAATCGTGTTAGGATTCGTATTTTATGTACTACGCATGCGCCCTTAATACACAGCGAAGAACCTGGCAGCCCTGTTGGTTAAGACGTGGACTGTACCTTATTATCAAGTATTTCTAGCTTTTTTATTCCGTAGCATTAAACATCCATCCTCTGCCTCAGTCAGTCACCACAACCTTTAATGCATGTCTCATGTTTAGTTCGTTGTGGCTTTAGGCAGTAAGTTTGCTCGCTGGTTAGTTAGCTGGTAAAACCTGTTGACTTAACGTCAAATGTGATTAAATCTGCGGTTAGTTTTGGTGAGCGGATATAGTCTTTATTCTAAATTTTTCCCTTCTTGATATTTAGCTGAATGCACAAACCGTTGCTGCTCCACCTCCCTCTGCAGAAAGGGTTTCTGCATTTTGCACTGAACAAACAGAAACGGCTGTCGGTGATTTGACGAGAACGCGCGCACATGCACACGCCTGTCTGTACTGATGACTGTCTGAGGTTCTGTAATGTGATGTTAAAGTTATATTAGTGTGCTGTAAAGGTTGCTGCATGTCTTTAGAATAAGCCCACCATCATCATCATCATCATCATCAGCTTAATGACGTCATCTCCTCCTGTCTGCTGTCAGCGGCAGGAGGAGGAGTTTGGTTTTCTCCATCATCGCTTTGAAACTTAAATTCAGTTCTGAGACACAGAAATTGGCTGACACATAACCACGGTTAATAATTAGTGACTTGATAGTTTCACTTTTCATAAACAGTGATATTATTATTGATATTAATTAGGAGTACTAATATTAATAATGTAATTACTTTGTTTCTCATTAAGTCATTTTGTGACAAAGTATATGTTATATAGTAGTAAAATACACACATCATTGTATCATATTTCATAAGGCATGACAATCATCTCTGACAGTATCATTTATAAAAATCTAATTATAGCAGCACTAATTACTGGTGCTAATTATTTAATTGTTTCAATGTAAAAAAAATAATACAATAATACATTAGCTAAAGTTTGTGTATTAAGTTATCAAAGTGTTACACACACAAGCAAAAGGTATTGTTAAATTTTAATGTATTTGATTTTTCTATTCATTCATATTAATTTTGTTTCAGTAAAATCATCATTAAAATCAGTTCACTGAACATTATTATTTTTGCTTCTGTTTTTGCAGTGTTATCAGTTGTTATTCAGTGTAGTTTCTTATAAACTGAAGTGTCTCCATATCTAAATACATTAAAATCTGGAAAACAATTATTTTTTCTTCTTAGTAAAAAATGATTTTACACTTCAAGGCTGTGCAGTGCAGTCAGTGAGGTGATCATGCAAGTGTTGTACTTAAGAGTACTTTGACTGGGTGAGGACCATCTGTTAATTATGCATTTTTTGAATGTTTGCTAGACATCTTGCTGTAATGTCACCTAACATGGACTAAAATGAAAATATCATTGCACTGAAATGATGTATTGTCACCTCTTCATATAGATCCTCATGTAATTCACAAGGCTGATGGACCTCAGTTCATTCTATGAGCATGTGGACAGCTGTCTATTCAGTGGTTCAGGTCAAATGAGGGGGTTAAAGAAATTACACCCACACTGGAACGTCTTAACACGGATGTGAGTACATTTCTTTACTTTGAAATTGTTTCAGTGCAATAGAGACTTACCAATATATGACCAATATACTCAGTGTTTGTCACAAGCCCAGATAAATGGGGAGGATTGCATCAGGAAGAATATCTGGTGTAAAATCTTTGCCAAATCAAACATGCAGATCAGCAATTCTATACAGCATCAGCTGGGGTTGTCTTATGCAGAGCTGTAGCAGCTACAGTTAAAGCTGATGAGCCATACCATGAAGATATGGGAAAGAGTTGTTGAAGAGAGGTGACAGCAGGATGGTTTCATGCAGAAAATGAGCACAACAGTAGAAAGCCAGTAGAAGAGTGAAGGGAAGGTTTATAAGATGGTACTGAGACCTGCTGTGATGGATGCTTTGGAGATGGTGGCTCTGACAAAAATACAGGAGGCAGAGCTGGAGGTGGCTGGGCTGAAAATGTTCAGCTCTCCACTGGGAGTGACCGGGATGTAGAGGATCAGAAACAGTGACATCAGAGGGAAACAACTTAGTCTCCAAATTGCTTAAACTGAGCAGATTAGAGAGGCAAGGCTGAGATGGTTTGGACATGTGCAGAGGAAGGATAGTGGGTATACTGGACAAAGGAAGCTGAAGATGGAGCTGCAAGGCACGAGGAAGACCTCAGAAGATTCATGGAAGGAGGACATGCAGAGGGTTGGCATGGCAGAGGAGGATGCTCGGGATAGGGTGGGATGGAGGCAGGTGATCCACTGTGGTGACCACTAAGCGAAGCAGCTGAAAGAAGGAGAATGTATTATAGGGATAAGGCAGGAGGAGAAAGATGGAAATGACAGAAGTGAAGGGGATGGGAATTAGGAGAGAGGACAAAACTAAATACTAAAAAGGTAGATATATTGTTGCCAAGTCCCTTCTCCGTTCTACTTGTCTTAATCATGTAATGCTTCCTTGATTTATTTTTTCTTTTACATTTATTATTAATTTGTATATAAAAAATATTTTTTATTAAATAAATATTGTCTTGTAAAATTCAAGCATCACAGTGTGGAACCAAAATGTGTACTTGAAATCACTTGTGGACTGATGGGCTCATATAATTCTGATGGCAGCTGGATGCTCTGTTGGCAGGCATCGAATCAAAGACGAGGGCAGCAGTGCTGCAGGGCCTACCAGGGTACATGAGGAAGAGTCCTGCATTCCTGAAGATGTGTGAGGTAAAAGTTTATCATTCAAAAACAGACAAAAAACAAAACTAGTTCACAGTAAGCAGGGTAACGCTTGTGCCCCCTGGATGCTGAATGATATGACAGATGATTACATAAGCACTGACACCTTTGTTTTGTTTTTCATGAAGCCCACAGATCCTGAAGATGAGCGGGAACCTCTTCCAGCTTCCTACAACGATGTTGAGATTGTAATCGAGGAAAAGCTCATCATACGTCACCTGCGTGATGCCCCCAATGCTTTTGTGAACCTGATGGGACTAGTTAGGGCTGCATGAGGTGAGCCTCAACCATCCTTTAGTTATGCTGCAATAGGCACACACACACACACACACACACACACACACCTAACTGCCCCACCCTGAGCCTGGTTCTGCTGGAGGTTTCTTCCTGTTAAAGGAAGTTTTTCCTTCCCGCTCATTGGGACCGTCTGACTGTCCGGGTTTCTTTCTAATATAGGGTCCATACCTAAAACTGAATCGAGTTGAAATTACTATCATATATCTGTTCATGTGGCCGGCAGTAGATAGGTAAAACCCATTAAAAGTCCATTTATTGCCATGAGAAGAGAAGATTTTAAATCTTAATGGGAGCAGAGTGTAAATACATCTGTGAGGACAGAATGTAACCAGAGGTGAAGAGTTTGACTGGATTAAATTATCAAACTGAACAAGTCTGATAAGTGATTCTGTTGCATTTCTCTAAGAGTTTGTGAACTTTCCACAGTTTGGTTGTTATTGAAATGAAGCCTTTTATGAGTTTGTGAAGCTGGACTTTAGCATTTTCTCCCTGTAAATATGTTCTCATTCAATTGTTTGTGGGTTTGGTTCCTGGTTTTGTTTCTTAAATTAGGTTTGGAGACCAAGTGACCACAAAGAGAAATATTGGATAGTTCTCCAGCACTTATTATGTGCTGTTGATATGTTTGTCCTCAGGCACGAGCAGATCCAGGGGATCTGCAAGGGGCCCAAAGGAAATCAGATTATATGCTGCACTGAAAACTGGGTTTGAAAGTTGAAAAGGTCGGACACGATGTCTGTGAGACAGTTACATGACAAGGAGAGCAGTGCCAGCCCAAGCCCACCTTTAGCCACGCCCCTGTCTTCACGTATTTTTGCACTTGGTCACTTTCTTTGCATGAGGAAATGAGCAGCAGAAATGCTCTGTGTTTATTATCTTCAACCTTTCCTTTTAGACATAATCGGGCCTGGATCAGGTGACCCTGAACCATCCCTTAGTTATGCTGCTATAGGCTCAGGTTCATGGGGTGATGCACTGAGCATTCCTCCTCTGCTCTCCTCTCCTCTGCTCACTCCTGATGTGTTGTTATGCCTCTACTGCATGTAATTAACTAATGTATACGCACTTCCATAGTTGGTGTTTTGTCCTGGTTGTTGTTCGTGGTCTCTCTGTGCTGCTCTTTCCCCTCACCTGCTGATAGCGACCCATCTCTGAGCCCCATCTAGAGGTCTCTTCCTAAGCTTCTTTATACCCCACTCTTGCTAAGTTGTGCCCATAAGGGATTGTCTGATCATTGGGTCTTCACCTTGCAATACACACTCACTGGACGCTTTATTAGGTATGCCTTGCATATACTGGGTTGGGCCCCTTTCTGCCTTCAGAACTGCCTTGATTCTTAATTGCTGCCTGTGTAAATTGCAGCCTCAGTTTACAGTTCTTATCTGACAGCAGTGGCACCCTGTGTGGTCTTCTGCTGCTGTCTGCTTCAAGGTTTGACATGTTGTAAAACTTTGTTGTAACAAGTGGTTACTGTTGCCCTCCTAGCAGCTCAAAACCTATTTTCTTCTGACCTCCAAGACATTTTCACCCAGAAACTGCAGCTTACTGGATATTTTCTCCTTTTCTCTGTACTGTGTACACAGACCGTTCTCTGTAAACCCTGGAGACGGTTCTGTGGGGAAAATTCCAGTAGATCAGCAGTTTGTGTGTACCTAATAAAGTGGCCATTGAGTTAAATGCCTTAGAACTGATGTGAATTGAATTGAATTTCATGAAGTTATGCACGAATGTTTTTATAAAGTTGGATAAAGTACGAGTTGTTACACATTTACACCTAGTGGTTGATAATGGTACTGCAGCTCACTGTATGAAACAATTACATTTTCAAGGCCACTTTTTTTGGTGAACCTCATTATTCATGCAGTACCATCATCAGTCAGGCTTTAATAAGTAGTGTTAATCAGCCAATGACATCATGGCAATTAATCAGCCAATGGCATCATGGCAAACTAACAGTGGAAATAAAACACATCAAGCTGGTGTTATCTTCAGCTTCAGCTTCTCTTCGTCTCATAAAAGGATTAAGGATCAATCTTCACTTTGAACTGATTAAAATAGTAAATTAGAATAAAACTCTTCATCACAAGAGTCAGCGTGAGCTCAGACTAAGAGTTTCTCAAACATAGATTTGAATGGTTTAAACTGAGATTGTGTATCCCCCTGCGGAGAAACCAGACACAGCTACACGTCCTGGTTGTTTCTCCGGCTGAGCTCAGCGACCTGGACTAATGCGATGCTGAAGTCTTCTCTCAGCGACAGCGCATTATGAACCGCAGAAACAGCTGCTCTGCACTGTATGCAGTTACCACACTTTCTCTGCGGCCTGCTGTTGTGATGTTTATGAAAGTCGAGTGTTTCTGCCTGCACGCTGGTGTGGGAGTGTGACTGCGTGTGGAGCACGTACGTAAACTCTCACACACACAGGTGCATGAATGCACATCCAGTAAACAGCCCTCGTGCTGTTTACACTGAGACAGCTGTAACTGCTCTTTTTGACCTTCCTGTTTCTTCTTCTGCACTCGTTTCCAGACGATTATTACTTATGAGGTCTGCAAGTGAAACGGACGAAGGCCAAATCCACAGCAGCAGGACAGATAATCTGCAGCATAAATTTAAAATTGGCTGTGCTGGGTGGATTAGGAGTCGGTGGGGTGGTGTTATCAGGACAGCAGAGCTACAGATTGAGTGTATCTGCCAAAGTGGAATTCCACACAGAAAAGGCAGCAACATGTGAACGAGCGGGTCATTAAAGGAGTTAGCACAATACGGGCTTCTCGGTGCCGTTTAGCTGCAATCTAACAATTTTTTGCCAACACCTGCTGGAATTTTGTAGCTGAATAGTTTGCAGTCGCCTCCACTTTGCCCGTCTTTCACCCTCCCGACAGGCTGGCATCTGCATGCAGAGGGAAACAAAAGTCACGTGCAAACAAATGGCACTTTTTAGGTATGGAGGAATGTGCTCACACTTGGCAGCTGATAGGAGCACATCAATTTTCACAGAAAAGAGAAAAAAAAAATGCTCATTGCCTCATTGTCCCTCCTTCGCTCATTGGCTACTTCAGTGGCCTGCTTCCCTTTGGATTTTCCCATGCCCTGCTATCTTTTCTCAAGTCTTAATCTTTTCATTCTGTCAGGCCCGCTCTCTGCAGCCTCCGCGCCGTTTCCAAAGGTCTGGGCTTCATGCTAATTGTCTCTCAATGGCACGGTTACCTCCCACCTACATAATGCACCTTGTTTCCTCCGCTCGGTCCGGGCTGCACCATTTTTTTCTCATTCAAATTCAGGAGGGAGAGGGACTGTAAAAGCACCGCCTCGGGCTACAGCGAAGCAACGCAAAGAAACTGCACACACACACACACACACTTAGACACACACAAAAAAATTGATTTGCTTCCCTGTTTTTAGAGGGAAACTTCTGTGGGTGGGCTAACCGGCAGGACATTTTGAAGGATGAGTTGCATGTGATTGCTGTTGTGTTAGACAAAACGTAATTTCTCAACTACAAGTTCTCCACGCCAACATTTATCACACAGTTCATCATGTTGTTGCAGCGGTGCTACCGGATCATGCAGGTTATTTTTGAATTAGCTTCACTTTCAATTCAAGTGCTTCTAATGCATCTGCCAACAGTTTGATCTATAGTCCTCAGATGCAGCAAAAAGGCACGGGGAGGTAAAGGTTATGAAAATCATAGTTACAGCATGAATGCTGATCCCCTCTTGCGGGTTAAACGGGAGCGCTGTCGTGAAAGGCGCACATAAATTGTGCTAATTGTGTCCACGTAGACCTAAATTGGCTGTTTTCCTTTCACTGGAGAGATCTCAGCCACTCAGGACTAAGACGACAGCCACGCACCATTAACATCTATTCAAGTGCGCCCGCTTTGATCTTCTCTCTCAGAAGGAGAGCAATGGGGGAACACGGGGAGAAAAATAAGGAGAAAAAACATCATCAACAATTCAAATGCACCCAATTATTGGACCATAAATAAAAGCCTAATTAGCATAAATTGCTTCCACATTGTTGCTATTTTTACATCATTTCTTCCTCCAAATTTCAGGCTCTTTTCTCGTGCATTGTGTACGCAGGCTTCTGTGTTGGTGCTTGAGTTATGATGGAGATGCTTAATTTCATAGTGAAATTGCTGCGCTAATTAAAACTGGTGGATAAATATTTGCTCTCTGCGCAGCACCCACATGTGTTTTTATTGGGAAGCACAAAAAAAAGAGAGTTGACCCCGACTGTCACCGCGGCAACATTTGATCCGTATCGCAAAACTGTCAATGCAGCATCTGCAGCGATGACTTCAGTCAACATCTGATGTCACGATCGTCAACGTCAGCAGTTGTGCGCCCATGAAAGGTTTGTTTTTTTTGCGTAGTTGCCAATTAAGTTTGTGCTCAATTGCTTTCGATTTTTCTAAAATTAGGACCAGAGTGAGGGAAAGTTCTGCAGCACGGCAGCCAGAATTAGATTCACACGTCGCCCTGAAAGGTTTTCGTTTCCCAGCCGTTCTGTGTGATGGTGCTCATAAAGGGCCGCCTGTCTGCTCTGTCTGCTTTGGGTTATGAAGTCACTTTTCAATACAGAAACAAGACGGCGAGGATCAGGTTGGATAACGGTTCTTTCCCAGCGTCTCCCGAAACATTGTTTTTGATCAGACGGACCAGGATCTCCAGAAATGGAAACAGTATCTCAGCGCTCCTTTCCCCCTTTAACCCTTAAGGGACACTCAGATGGAATCAATCTCTCTATGAATTTAAGGCACGGCGTGCTGGGAATCAGACCTACTTCTGACTGGTCACAAATAGGTCTTTTTGACCAGTACGCCGTGATTATAATGAGGTTTAAAGATGGCATTCCCATGCAATGTGAAAAGTAGCTCTCCTTTGCAGCCTCGGGGTTAAAAACCTCAACACCCAGTGTTACTCCGCTGTCTTCTCCCACACAGTTTCAACACGTCTGGCCAGAGGCTCGGCCTGCCATTTGACTTCAAGACATCTTTTGTTCTCTTGTGGTTTTTAGTTCAGTTTTTATTACATACTCCAATTCATCTATTTCCAATTTATAATTTCCATTCTCAGGCGTAGAAGGTTACAATAATAAGCCACAGCTTCTCTCAAGTTCGACTGTTTTCCTTGGTCACTGTTGATGTCATTGAGCCATTAAAATGCCAAAAAGTGACTTAATTGTAATTTCCATCCAAGTTGTGGAAGGAAAGCACACTGATTTCCAAAAAGTGTCCCTATAGATTAGTGCGTGCGGTTGTTTTTGGGTGGTGCAGGTTGTGTGGTTACAAAATAAAAGTAAGGGTCTTTTTTTGTTAACCGGTTTGCTTTCGTTCACAAGTCTTGAGGTCATTTCTGGCCTGAATGGACACAAAATAGGGAAAATCTTTCTTTTCCTTCAGTTTATCTGAAGTTTAGCATCAGATTAACAGCAGATCACTCAGCTACACCCCCCCCACACACACACACACACACATACACACCATACCTGCTCAGCAACAAAATGATGTAAAGCATTTTATCTTTAAACTCTCTCTTGCGTGTCTGTTGTGTGATTAAAAAATAATGGCAAATGCTTGTGTGCCTCCCTTTTCATTGTGAGTGGGAGTTTGTGTGTAGGTCAGATGCATGTGCAGCAGACCACCTCTCCATGTTGATCAATCACAGCAAACCAAACATGCTCTCCCGGCACATCAGACACCGTGAAATCGGGCACAAAGAGGGAAAGTTTCTCTCCTCCAGCAGATGCTGATGCTTCTCAAAGCTCCTATCGTGGCTGACCCGCCACTGAACCTCACGGCTCTGTCTCATAGTCACTGCCAATGTAAGCAGATGCCTCGTCAGGGTTCGCGCTCGGTCTCTTTTTTATGCATGGGATGATAATGCTCTCCTGCATGTGATACTTCAAGAGAAGGAAGAGTCAATAACTAATGGAATTCGTGCCTGACCAGCGCTCCTCTTCCCTCTTAGTGTACCACCCAGGTTTTCTGCTGATATGCTCACCTCTGCTGAGCATCGCCTTCGAGCCCACACAGTTTGCCACACCAGCTTTGGCTCAATTACTGCTGGTCCTGCTGGATTGAGTCCTTTATATCTCCAGCTGGGAAAGCTCAGTCCTCTAAACTCTGAGAGCTTTTGGAAATATCTATAAAATGACATCCAGAATAAAACCCTCCCTCCTTCCCCGCCCCTCCCTCTGCCTGCACGGCTCCATAATACAAAGTTTTGGAATTTGAAAGACGACATCAGTCTGCAGTAAGTCCTGCAGCTGGATACTTTCCAGGAAAAAAAAGTTATACTTAAAGTTACTCTAAAGTAAAGGGCACAGCCACGGTTTGAGGCTCATCGGTGTCTGAGCAAAATCAACATGATTTAATATGACAGACGTCTCCCCCCCCCGTCCACCTTCTCACTGTAGGCTCTGTTGAAAAGAGAAGCATACACTCACAGCATGCTTCTTAGTCTTAATGGTTTAATGTGACCTGCTATTTTTAGCTACTTTGTTGCTTCTTTTAGTGTTAGATCGACTTTGATCTGTTATTAACTTCCACAAAGAAAAATATTGATACATGTATCCAAATACACAATACCTCTGGTCAGCTGTGCATGTGTGCACGATAGCACGATACTGAAATAAATTACTGTAAAAGTGCAGGAGATTTTCTCCAGAAATTCACTGCCCGACGTCTGAAAAATAATTAAGTAAAAGAGAAGATGATTGTACATCTTTGTGGTGAAAGACAGTATTTTAAACTAGTGTAAATTGCTGGTTATTACAGTAACGGCATGTTTAGACCCTCGCTGCAAGGCTGAAAACTGTGTTAACTGTGTATTACTGTATATTTATATACAGTATACTGTATATACAGTAATACTTAGTTGTTGGAGGGGAAAACAGCAAAAAAAAGCTGTCAGTGATTACAGTGGGCACACTGTGAAATGATGCTGCACATGTAGTTAATTTACTGTAATTTAACAGGGAAATTTCTTACAGTGTGCATACTGCAGTTTGTGATATTTACTTTGCCTCTCTAATGGTAAGATAAATACATGAAATGACTAACTGGTGCCAAGCAAGAGGTAATTTTCTGTGTCCTGAACTTTTAGCTCCTCAAAAACCAAAGTGTAAGAGTAGGAAAAGGTTTAGGTTAGCTGCTAGTTTGGATTTCTGATGATCCCAGCAGAGGCAGGCATGCTGCAAAAATGGCAATAAATCAAAACACAATGACTTTTGGAGCTGGTCGCGCGCTGGCATGAATACTTAATGCACTGTGCATGTGTGCAGAGCCAGAGGTAATTTCCAGTTCCAGTGATAGTTACATCTAAAAACAAGAAACAGCACATTGTTTCTTTTACAGCAGCTGAACACATGTGTTCAGTGATCGATTTTAAATCACGCAGCTGTAGTAATGGAGTAATTATATCCTCCTGTATAAAATATATGTCAGATCGGCTCTCGTGTGCGCCGTGAGCAGAGCGCAAGAGGCGGAATCTGAGAGTTCAGCAGGTCAGCTGAGAGGAGGCTTTGCTTGAATATTTCCAGGCGATTAAATTTGGTGGTGAGCGTCTTGTGAAGACCCTCCAAACTCTGCACCTGGTTCATATTCCATTCTTACAATCTGCTTTCTTTGGACGCTGCATCTTCCTCTTATTTGATTTCAGCTCTTTGAGATATAAAATACACGCTGATGCTTAAAAACTGTCTTCAGGGATGAGGAGGTGAGGTGGAGAGACGGGCCTTCCGAGGAAAAAGAACTTTATTGAGGTTTGGCAGCATGCTGTAGACTGAGACAGAAAGCTATACAGTATATACAGCAACAATTATAGGATCTATTAATGCTTTTTTTGTAGCCGCCACTTGAACGAGTCGATCTTGGATTCTGTTCAGGCATTTTTATGAGACACTTCAAAGCACTCATGGCACCGAAGTTTCCTCACATGCTTCCTGTCGCTGCTGAACAGTGTCAGCGAACACATCATCTGATCAGCTGGACGCTGTAAACGCAGAAACCTGCACAGACCTAAATCCCCATCTGTCCAACAGTCAGGACGCTCTACATTTAGGTTTTTATTACTGAGCGAACAGAGGAGGCTCCAAGGTTAACAGATAGCAGTAAATTCCTGTGCTTCATGCCATTATCTTGAGTGAGGGCACGTATAATGGATCATGAAGGGTTTACTGGTACTCCAAAGTCCTCTCTGGCTACAAGGATGGAAAGCTACTTCTGCTGGCAAAAACAAAATAATTCATCAGAGACATGAAGATATTCACGTAATCAAAGCTGGAGACAGTCGATGCCGCTGTCAGCATTACCGGTTTAAGCTTAGCAGAACGAGGAGCTGACTGAGCCGTTTTGTAGCCATAACCTGCACTGATCCAGAAAATGGTTTTGATTCAGTCTGGTTAAAGGAAACGGACGTACATCGCACACTGTGTTGTCTGCCATCGCCATCTTTGGTTTTTGGAGCCAAGGGTGAGGTGCAAAAGGTGAAAGTGACTCAGAACTCGAGGAATGGCGCGACCCTTTGGGCAGCGAGTTCTACCCTAAAAAAAAAACTGCATTATGATCTATTTCACTCTGAATAGAACTACAAGTTTCAACATTATCACATGCTGAAGAAGACCTGTATCTAGAGACCGAGACAATAAAGTGAAAAGGAAAATGCTGACTGAGGCAACATCTCAAGTGAGAAGTTCTTTGTGGAACTAGAGGAGCTGCCCCCTGCTGGACACCAAAACTTCCTCAAAAACATCCATTTTCTTCTACTTATCCTTTTCAGGGTCGCAGGGGTGCTGGAGCCAATCCCAGATGTCATAGGGCGAGAGGTGGGGTACACCCCGGACAGGTCACCAGCCTGCCGCAGGGCTAACACAGAGAGAGAGACAAGATTCACACCTG
This sequence comes from Archocentrus centrarchus, assembly GCF_007364275.1. Taxonomy (NCBI): domain Eukaryota; kingdom Metazoa; phylum Chordata; class Actinopteri; order Cichliformes; family Cichlidae; genus Archocentrus; species Archocentrus centrarchus. The sequence goes on along the minus strand of NC_044355.1, from coordinate 2,294,714 downwards.
GGGGTGATTTAACCTGAACCCACAACCTGCATGTACTGCAGGAGGAAACTGGAGAAAACCCACAGAGAGAACATGCAAACTCCACACAGAAAGGTGGATTTAAACCCAGACCAACTGACCACTATGCACCCCCCTCGTTTTAAATGTGGAGGCTCTGTCTGTCTTTTAATAATGGTCTTGACTTTATACAGCCAGAAGTCAGATTCCATTCATTTTAAACTTGGATCCAGTTTTATTCTTTTTCATTAAAACAACGTTGTTAAAGTCAATCATAGAACAGCAGGAAAAGAATAATTTCATTGCAAAAACATAAATTACAGGATTAATATTTTCCCCACCCACCGTCAGGGAGCTTCATACTTTACTGGGGAACAAACAAACAGTGCAACTCAATTTGGCTTGAAGAGATTTTCATGGTGGAAATACTCTTTTATTTATCACTAAACACATATATATGACACATACTATCATATCAGTGTGACATCATATATCATATGATTTGACCTCCACCCACCCTCATTAGCCATGCCCCTGCACGGCAGTAAGGAGCACAGGTGATGCTAATTTTCTTAAAGCTGGCTCACCTGCCTCAGGTGTCCCAGTGAGCCACGGTTGTCAGTCAGACCGGAGCTGCCTCAGCTACAAATGAATGAATACATTCTTTTTTTAATCTGCTTATCAGGTAGTTTTCCATCCCGTTCAAGGCAGACTATTTAAACTCTCAGTGACCTGACTTCTGGTTTGGCCTTACACCGGTATGCTAACCTGTGGCCTCTGCTATGTAATCAGCTAACCCATAGTTTGGTGTTTACTTCTGGACATTGTGTGGAGGAATAATCTGTTTATGCTGATGGTGGGCTTGTTAGCAGGTTTGAGCTGCATATGCTTTCCTGATCTGCTGAGAGGCTACTGCTACACTTCATTAAGGTAAGTTGGCTGCTCTGTGCTGTTGTTGATGTTGCTGTTCAGTCACAGGCTGCAGGCTGGTACCACTAAAGCTTAATTAAGGTCAGATGGATGTCCTATGCTGCTGCTATTGCTTGTGTGCAGTGCTGCTAGATTTAACTGGTAAAAGTAGATGTTGGCAGTGCCTGTTTACTGTGTACCAGTGGGTGCACTGACAGATAGTGTGTTGCATTTCTGCTGAATAAAACTTAAAAAAAAATGTGATTAATCTGCTGCAGGAGCTGCAGTTCCATATGGTTTCTTAGACGGTAAATGTAATCAGAAGGTGTAAGTCACAGTACATTTAAACTGATGTGTTTCATGCATGTTTTTGGGTGAGTGTTGTGGCTCTGGTTGCCTCACAGTGTGCGGCTGGAAACCAAATGGTACAAAGAGTACCCAAACTCAAAGATAACGATCCACCCAAATTAATTTTTACCAACCCATTTACAGGAAAGAAAACCAATCTGGCAACCCTGATTGTGTTGCTTCATATTGATTTAATTTTCCATGCTGCTCTTAAACTTTAATATGAATGTCTTACAACACAAAACTGTTCCTCCCATTCAGCTCAGTGGCAGAAATGACAGCAGTGGTTTTTGTGTCACTTTGTGTGACTGTTGTATCATAGTTTAAACTTGCAAACCGAAGCTACTGCTCACCATCACCGTCCTTCAGCATGCTTTATATAAGCGTACAGCTGCATGATTTTCTGCTATGACTGGGATAATCTGGAAGTACAAGCTGTGACTCATGTACTGTAATCATCTGCTACATTAACGCATCGTTGCTTTGTGTGATAGTAGTTTAGTCTACATCCATCAGTACCTGCAGCTATCTAATGGTTTTGTGGTTTAAAGTTAATTATTACCTAGACTGCCTCCTCTGTGCTGTGTTTGATGGATGCTTGCATACAAACATACACACAACTGATATAGCTAAGGAGCCGTGACTGACTTTAAGCATGCCTTTACAGATTTGTGTGTTTGAGGTGGATTCTGCTTGGTTTGAAATGAGTAAAATATGTGCAGAGAAAAACAAAACGGCCATATTTGTCATACTTCACATTCCTGCATTTTGTGGCTTCACGATAGTAAAGATCTCTTGCTGAGTTTTCCGTCCCTCAGACTGTATCCGCGCAGGCCAGGAGGAATGTAATACTGTAGATCCATAGATATTTTAAAATGAACTGCATCTGCAGTTACTGAATCTTAAATATTACTATATTGTGTACCTTTCTTTGCCTGATGTAGACAGTTATATTACTGA